>NC_043707.1:61835851-62135851 GCF_006229205.1 Suricata suricatta
AAATGTCTGCCCTGCAGTCTGCATATGTGTAGATATTAGGTAGACAAATAAAGGTTTTCCCCATAGTTTAGAAAGTACCAGGTCTCGATTTAGTCTGTGCATGCGCTGAGAGCTGGAGATTCAGGAGGATCACTTTACGGTTTAATGTAATATGATCGCAATTTAGTAAATGGTATGCTCATTGCTAAAAAAAATCTTACTTTAATTTTTCATAAAATAGTACTAATATTACTAGACATGAATAGCATTTCTTTTTTGAATATAATTTATTGGCCAACATTCAATTTGTACACTGTAGTCTTGATTTTGGGGGTATATTCCCTTGCTTCATTGCTTACATACAACACACACACACACACACACACACACAAAGAGGAAAGTAGACTAGATCATGTTTTTAACTTGCCTTAAGCAAAAGTACTATTTTTTCCTCCGCTTATAATTTTATAAGACAACATTTTAGATTTAACATTCACCAAAATTATTAGTTTAAGGACTCCATGCATGACTTAAAAAAAATTCTACTTCTTAGCAACAAATTCATTTATTCAAGAGGAACATAATCAGTTTCTAATGGGTCTTTTTTCTACTCTATTTCCTCCCATAAGACTATGAGATTCTGAACTCTGTCAAATCAACTACCTGGGACAAAAATCGGTAGTATGGTGTGGAAAACCAGCTGCACAGGAAACAAACCCCTAATTCGTAGCATTTGTTGGTTTCTGGATAAAGTCTCCACCATGAGCAATTTTAAGCTACAACCTGATGTCGTTGAATGTAGAGCCTGCTTTAGCCCACTGCTGGAATAGTTAGGCTCGACCCGTGGAAACTTACTTCTGCAGCCACGCTTAGCACTGCTAGAAAACTAAGGACAGAAAATGGCATCAGTCTTCATGAAGGAGAGAAATGTAGAGTAATAAAATGGCTGACCAAAACACCAGCTGTTCATATTAGATCATCACACTTATCTGCTTTGAGAAAAAGGAAATAAGAACCATTAACTTTGTAGGTAAAACTATAACATTTTGAAGGTAAATTTCACTTTTTTAAATGCTAAGCCAGATGTTCATTAAAGATGTTCATCTTTAATGGGGTGGTCTATGTTCAGTGAAAGAAGTTAAAAATTTGAAAATTATCTGGGTTCCTAAGTATATCCTATACTTATCAGATCTTTTTCTTAAATTGTTTTCTTCAGGAAAAGAAAGAAGAGTTAATGACAACAATCTAACTTGTAAAGGCTTGCACAAAGCTATGTGAATCTCAGTTTATCTGCATTAATTTGGAATCTTTGCAATTCAACATGAAATAATTGAAGGTGTTTGTATAAATTCAATATATATGTCTGCATAAACATGTAGAGACAAGGCGAGAAAGAGAATGTTGAGTTAGTTGGCCCTTTAATTTGGATAAAAGCATAAAAAGGAAGATCAACCAGATTATGCCAAATGAGGGAAATTGCTGAGTTGAGTCAAACCACATGAATAGTAGTACAGCTGATTCAGGAGAGGTGAAGACAACGTGATACTTCAATACCTTCTCCATGAATGAGTCAATTTTCTCTGTGACTCAGCTTATTGTCACTGTCCTGCAAATATCAGTAGTAGATGAAAGAGTATGGTAGGTCATGTGTTGTGGTTAATGCATAGATTTATTGGATTCTAGTCAAAGAACCTACTGAATAAAGCCACTGGGTGGGGAGTACGGTTGAGGTATTCGTGTGGCCAATTGTATGTCCAGTGTATTTACATGGTATATGAGAAAAACATATGTTCTCTGTGTGTTTTATAGTTCCACATTATCTATTAAATCAAGCTTTTAAATTGTATCATTCAAATTACCTATATTCTTGCTCATTTTTCAGTCTGGTCAATTGGTCAGAATCTAAAAGTGACCTATTAAAATGTCCTATTTTCATTGTTTTTATATATTTTCTCATTTGCTTCCTGGAGTTATAAGCCTTAGGCTGAACCTTAAATTTATATTCTATGCCTTATCTTGCTTGCTATATAGTTTATGCATATAGTTTTGGTTATCATGTATGTTATCATTATATAATATCATTCTTTACTTTGTCTAGATTTTCACGCTTAAGATTAAAATGCTATTCCTGAATTATTTTTTTCTATTTTAGCTATTTGACTTTTTTAACTCAATCTAGGTATTTTTTATTTTGATAAGCAATTCAGCCTATTCACACATACAGTGCTAATTGATCTATTTGATCCATTAATTTTTATTAGTTTGTGTTTACTATTTATTTATTTTGTTGGGTTTTTCCCTTTTATTGCCTATTTTTGTTTTTGTTTCATTTTGTTTTGTTTTTACTTTAATATGGGACTTGTATTCTTCTGTTCACAATGATATATAAAGTAATAGTTCTCAATTAGTATTTCAAATTCAATGATAAGCCTGTAACAAGACAGCCTACTTTCCCATTTTACTCCTAAACCCCTCTTTCCTCTACTTCTTTTAGAGACTTTTAGACAAATTACTGCCATCTTCTCTTTGCTTTCTTCCTTCCACATTCCTGAATTTTACTGAATAGGTGAAAAATTTTAGTTATAGATTTTTATTAAACTTATATTAATTACATATACAATTGTGTGTGTGTATTTAACTTTAAGACCTTGTATTAAAATTTGTATTCTGAGTCTTAGTTATAGGATTGTCATCATATTAGTTAAACAAGTTGCTTAATACTGTTTATTGTACTGTTCTTCCCCCTTCTCAGAAAGAAGAGATTTGTTTCTGATTGAATTTTCATGAAGTTGGGAGTACTTCCTTGAGTATTTTCTTCAGATAAGATATCAGTACATGGGTGGCATATTTTCTGAATCCTTGAATGTTGAAAACCATTGTGCTTTTCCCTTAACATCTGAGTATTATACTGGCTGGTATAAAGATTCTCGGATCATAGTCCTTTTCTTTTAATAGCATAGTCAGATAATCTTTCTTTTGTAAGAAAACTATTTTTTGTTCTGGTGGAAGAAAGAATTTTTTCATTAGCATTGGAGGTCAGACATTTCCTCTGATTATGTCTAGGTGTGTGGCTTTTTTATAAGATTAATCCTGTCTGAGTCTTAGTGAGCCCATTCAGTCAAAAGGCAGAAGTCTTTCTTCAACTCAGAGAATTTTTATACTGTTATTTCCTTGATTATCACTTCTATTCCATGATCAATTTTTTCCCATCTGGAACTCTTCATTTTTGCATATTATGTCACCTAAATCGTCCTCTGAATCTCTTATTTTATTGCTAATTTTCTTCTCTTTCCCCCTTTCATTTGATCATCCAGACAACTAATTCAGTTCTCAGCAGTGGCTACTCTCTTTTTCCATTCCTGTATTTGATTTTAGAACTCTAAAAATCACTGTTGTCCATTAAGTAATTATTATTTTTATTTTCTAATTGCATCTCCTTGAGAATACTCATTACATTTAAATTACCATTCTCTTCTATCTCCTTCATTAGCTATTCCTTAATAGTAGCCACCTGTTGAGCTTGACCTCCTTCCCACAAGGTACAGCGTTTAGGAAATAGGTAGTAATTTTTCTTTGACTTCCCTTTAATGTAGGTTTTGCCACACAAGAACAGGTCAGGATTTGAGGTTCTCCTCAGCTAAGGTGGAAGGTTGTAGATGATGTGGCAGGTTCCTCTAGTAATCTAGTGATTACACAGCCCCATACCTGAACCACTTCACTGAAAAGGGTGTGAGACCGGCTGCTCACACTCAGTAGGTGCAAGTGGGAGAAAGTCAATTCCTCCCAAAATATTAATACTTGGAACAGTTTGTCCCATCCATGTACTACCATCCAACCCTTCCAGACGGTCTTCCCCACCAGGATCAGGGAACCTCCCGGTGGATCATTTGAAACATTGGCAGATGTACTCTTTCTGCATGATTGGAACACCACTGGCATATGTGGCTGAGCCCTCTCCAGTGGCCAAGGAGCCTGCTGTATTAACCTCAGACCTGATGAGCCCTCTGCTCTTCTCTCTGCCCCAAGGTTAATGAAGCCTCACACTTGTTCCCTTCTCTGGGGAACTCAAAGCTTCAGAGGTCCTAGCTGGCTTATTTAGATATTGAGTTATTCTAGCAACTTTCTATCTTCTCAGAATCATTTACACAATTTAAAATATTATCATCGAGTGTAAGGTTTAACCTTACATAATTTTTCAGTTTCACTTTTATTTTGTTTGGGTTATTTCTATCAAATCTAATTTTCTGAATGTCTCACTCAGAATATCTTTGGGCCTAAATATTGCAGGTCAAATCAATTGGATTATAGTCTCCCAAAACTTCATCTACAAAATTCTGTAACATAGGAACTACATAATAATAGACATACTTAATAAACAATAAGGGAAAAAACACCCATTTAGGAAAGGAGAGAGAGGGGCACCTGGGTGGCTGAGTCATTCGAGCAGACTTCAGCTCAGATGGTGATCTCATGGTTGGTGAGTTCCAGCCCCACCTGAGGCTCTGTGCTGACAGCTCAGACTCTGAAGGCTGCTTTGGATTCTGTGTCTACCCCTCTCTTTGCCCCTCCCCTGCTCAGACTCTATCTCCTCTCTCTCTCTCTCTCTCTCTCCAAAATAATAAACAAAATTTAAAAAAAAAGAAAGAATCAAGACATAGTTGCCAACGGTACTAAGCATAGACCGCATGCTGCTTGCAGGTTAGTAGTAACTCACTTCCCATGAAGTAAACCAGATTCTTTATTTAACCAGTCTGTCTACCATAGGTTCAGCTTCTGCTGCTGGGGGCCAGCTTTTGCCCAGTGTTAACAGTTAAGTAGTGTTTAGATATTGATCAATTACATGCCATTCTGCCAGACTTAGAGTTCTTTGGCAACGTAGCTTCTTTAAAATCCTACTGAGCTCCTTGCTAATATTATTTGGTACTCTCTTAGCTGGAAACGAATTACAAAAAAATGTGTGAGTCATGATTCTTCAATTTAAACCTGCCTTAGTTGTCTCTTAGCAAAAGTCCTAGGAGTTCAGGCCGTCATCTAAGATGCAGTGGGAGACAGTAGATATCTATCCTGGGAGTCCTCAATGAAAGGATACCTTATACCACAGAGTTGGGTCTGTGTGTGGTGATTGGGATGGGGCAATGAGCACTTTACTTTGGGCAAGGAGTACCAGGAGTACGTTCCTCATGGTAGAACCGTGAGGAATTCTGCATCCTCAGTGCTCCAACACTCTTAGTAATATCTCTTTCTAGTCAGCACTCTCTTTTAACCTCAATATCAGAAGAGTCCCTCCTCCTTCCCATGATGACCCTTTCTGGTCATGTGCTTAGTCCCAGCTATGTCTATTTCTTCAATGTCTTACTCTCCTTTCCATTTTTTGTATGTTTCATTTCTGTCTCTTTATGGTCCCTTTCTGGCCTCCTACTCATGTGATAAAACTCCTATAAGACACCCTGCTCCCGTCCTACACTCTCAGGACACCTGTCGATTTTTCCTCACCCCTTCATTTCTAGCCATTTAGAAAACGGTCTTCATTTCTTCACCATTCATACTGTCCAAACTTTTATCTGTCTTTTCTCCCAGTCTAGTCAAAATGCTATCAGAAATGTTACCAATAACATCTTTACAATCTTCTGTCCTCTTATCTTCTGCACAGAATTTGACCTTATTTACAAACTCTCCTTGAAATTATTTCCCATCTCTTTATAATTATACCCTTCTGCTTCATTTCTCATTTCTCAGAACACTTGTTTCCCCCCTTTTTGTGGACCATTTTTATCTTTCTCCTCAGTTGGGACTAGAATTCACATTTCCTGGCTCCTAGTTAAATTCTCTGTGCTTAACCTTATTTAAATATGTCGGTAAACTCATTCTTTCTACAAACACTTATTGAGCACTGCTAGGTATATACACCCTCAGATTTAATTACTGGTGGTTTACTATACTTGGCTCTTTAAATAATTTGTGTAATTAATTTTAAATACTGCTACAAATTTTGAAACATTTTATTTTGACTCCCTGATACTGCTTCCACCTGATCACTGTCAGGCTTTGAATGGTCTACAAGATGTGATTCAAGAGGCATTGTATAAAGGCTAAATTGCTCAAATATACCTTTTCTGCTATGTGCCACGATGTCTGAAATATCCAGCATTATTGAGTCATTCTATGAGGTGAAGGCATTGTTACTTTTTTTTGTGGAGGTCTCTTTTAAAATGTGAATGTTCTAAGTAAGAAAAAAATCATTAAGCTGTTTATAACCTCATGACTCAAATTATGAAACCAGTTTCTTTGAAAATCGAGAGTGAATGAGATATAGGGCAGGACATAATGGCACAGATAAAAGAAAATAGCCCATAGGTGTTAAAGAAGGCCTGGATAGCCTCGGATTACTGTGATGAAGGTGGACAAATGGAAGAATGAAGAAAATTAGGAAGAATAAACTGAGCTATGTCTTTGTGGACTATTTTTAGAAGTGCAACAATTGTAATCTTGTATTCTCTGATGCTATTTTAAATGTAAGGAGTTTAGAGTTATCCTTAGTCCTGTCTGTTGACTTGGCCTAATGGAGGAGGTTAATACAGCAGTCTGTGAGGACCCAGTGGAATCAGGGAGAGCTATGGTAAATAGAGAAGGCTCTTGGGTATTGACATTTCTACAGTTAATACCGGGTGGTAACATATTCCATTGATTTAGGGTATAGTTATCCCTAGGAGAAATAAGGGTGCTATTATATCTAAATAGGTAGCTATCTTCAACCCATATTTTATTTATTTTTTAAAAATTTTTAGTTTATTTTTGATAGCAAGAGAGACAGATCACAAGCAGGGGAGAGCAGAGAGAGAGAGAGTGAGACAGAGAATCTGAAGTAGGCTCCAGGCTCTGAGCTTGTCTGCATGAGCCCAATGTGGGGCTTGAACTCATGAACTGCGAGATCATGGCCTGCGCTAAAGTTGGATGCTAAACTGACTGAGTCATCCAGATGCCCCCAACCCATATTTTAAAGAATTGCTAAGAAGGGATAGCTAAAATTTCTCCCTCAATCATTTCTGAAGATCGGAATCATGTGTTAAGTTCTCCCTAAAATTCTTCAGGGATTTTGAGCCCTAGGCATTTGCGTGTATGTGTGCATGCCTGTGTGTGTGTGTGTGTGTGTGTGTGTGTGTGTGTGTGTGTGTGTGTGTAACTCCATAAGTGATTCTGATGCACAGCCAGTGTTGAGAACTAAACTGGAAATATGATGAGCTGAGCTTGATTAGATAAACTGCAACCATGGAAAGAAGAGGGGAGGGAGACTCTGCTTCCTTGTTAGGAAGCATCTTCTAATTAAATTTAGGAAGCAGCCTCTGACAGCAAAGCTTCCTATATACACGCTGCAAAGGAAAGCATGATGAAAAACAAAGGAACTACCCTCTCTAGAAGCTTATCACAGAGGCAGGCAACCTGTCTTTCTTTAGAAACCTACAGTTTGGGCCTGATTTCTTCCCACCCCTGCACAGAACCTTCATGTTATGACATTTGCATACCCTTGCTTTCCCCAGTATGCACCAGGCTTTCATGTTCCCTGTAGTACCTTTGCCTGCAGCACAGATTTCCTTCTAACATCTGCCCAGTTAAGCCTCTTTGTTCTCTAAGGACAGGTTCCAGTTTCTCTACTGATCATGGCTGCCCAAAGTGACCTTGCCCTTCTTTAAGTTCTGCAGCAGCTTGTGCTGCTTATCTTGCAGTTATAATGTATTGAGCTCCTACTATGTGCTAGGTACCTATAATAGCTGGTAAGTGACAGCATCAGGAAGGCAGAAGTTCAGTTGATCCCAATCCCGTATTCTTTTCATTATGCTATGCTATGCATGCCTCCCCCACCCCATTCTGCCCTGTACTATGATTACTTGGGCCTTGGCTTCTCTCCTGGATTCCATAAGTAGCTTATGGCCACAGACCATATTATATGCATGTTAGAAATCCCATAATGTCTGCCATAGTTTTTTAAAATGAGTCAAACAATGACCAAACAGCAGGAATTAGCAGCAGCTGGGGATATAACTTGAACCACATCTCATGTTAGCACTCAGACATCTGGAGAGGTTCCAGTTCTTAAAGCATCTTGAGTCCTAAGTTTCTAGTCATTATACAGTCAAATTTAGCAATAACTTGTAGGAAAAGTCTGCATCTTCAAAAAGAGAGAGAGAGAGAGAGTTCCATAATAAGCTGAATAAGCCAATTTTAGCAATTACCGAGGAATTAACAAGAAATTGTAGGGGAAAAGTAAATCTACAAGCGCTGAGACTTAGATATTAATGAGGGATATGTCCCAAGATCTTCTCAAATCCCTAAGTATCACTATAATATATAATTTTCCTCATAAAAAGCAGTAAAGTACAACTGAAATATTTAAACGATCCCTGTAGACCCCTAATGATTCTATAGAAATGGAACTAAAGTCATTTATAATGCTATTAACATAAATTCTGAATTGAGCACTGGCTGAAACATTTTCAAACATCGCTTTTTCTTGTTTCCCATATAGAGCATATGGTGTACTCATTTTTGTCTGAGTCACCACCACATTTATCCAGAACTTCTATTTTCTAAAATGCATCAGTTTTTAAAAGCTATTTCACTTTTTCTTAATGTCCATCATGAGAGTTAACCATTAGCTTTCTTCAGGGGTCACTTTACATAAAAGCTTTTTGATCAGTTCAAAAAATTATTTTGTACATCTAAATAAAGAAAAGAGAAAAAGAAAGTCAAGGCTGCACTTCAAGGCAGGTGTTAGCTAGAAAAGCCCTTGAAAGCTCAGCATACTCCTAGCCAAGGGATTCACCCCCACCAGCCTTACTACATGATCCAAACTCCTGATAAAATTAGATATTAATATATGTCCTACGGAATCATTCACGAATTTTCAAACTTCAAATGTTTATTCTACAAATATGAGAAACTTATTGTATCATGTAGTTGTCTTCTTTAATTCTTGTTTCTTTTGTGCTTTTTTAGTATATCCATCAATAATAAGGAATTTACTTATTTATTGACTGTGCATTTACAGTTTATTTTCTCAGAGCTTGGAGTTTATGTAATTGCTTATGGAATGCAAGGAAACAAATAAATGATAAGTACTTAGTCTCTGTCACATGATGTACCACCATCATCACTGGTTAATGACTATTCTGAATTGCGTTCATGCTCAAGCATGAAGACACAGTCTTGACTTAGAGCAAATGAAGCTGCCTTTATGAAAGAGAACCAGACAGAATGGTCAGACCATCAAAGACAGAATTTCTGGTTCAAGCTGTGCCTGTGGTGGTCCTATTTTTAGTCTTAATTTGATATTACTACTACTACCATTAATATATTAACTAAGTCAAACTAAATGCATGTATGAGAAATTTTACATAATTGTATTTTATGTATGCACATTTTTATTTAGCTGTTGTCTTTATTTTTTGTTTTGGAAACAGTTTGGCCCTTTACAGTAAATAAGCTGTAAAATGGAAACAGAACTGTCTCAAAAACCTCCTGTATTGGCAGCATATGCCATAGTTTCAAGGGGGCATCTCAGACCTCAGAGCTCCAAATAGCAGAGCTAGGCAAGAGAGGTGTGTGTCTCTGGACAGCTGAGGTAGACCCAGAAACACCAAGTGTGTTCTCAATGTTCCTAGGTGTACAAAAAGAAGATAATTAACAGTGATTATCTCAGAAACATCTCAGATGGAATAAATAGGACCTGAAAATATAAAATTTGAAGATGAGAGAAATAAAGCATTCTTTCTGCTAATGTAAAAGTTCTTAGATAATAGATAGATAGTAACAAGAATAGTCCATTAGTACTATGAAGTTGTGTTTCTCTGAATTCTTGTGCTAGCATAAGCATTTTATAGCTTTAAGTAGAAATTTAATCAAAGTTATTTTCTTAATGAAAGCACAGACATTCAATTAATCTTATATTATCCTATATCTCTGTCTGAAAGAGAAAAACTACCCATTATTCTTAAACCACTCTAAACAGATGGCACTATTATTTAATTTGTAACAAAAACCAAATGCCATAGTGCTTTGGAGGAGTTAATTCAATTTCTTTAGTCTAGTCCTCTTCAGCCTGCCTGCCTTCTTTCCTTCCTTCCCTCCTTCGTAAAGAAAATCTGTCCATCTTAGCCATAACCCATGTGAATTTGAGAGCAAGCATTTGCAGTTTTAACTCTTGGTGAGTGACCTCATATAAAATGTATCAATTCACGGTTTTGCAAGAAATTTGAATCATGCAATATGGTTGGTGTAAGTGAATATCTTGGTTAAGAATTAGGCTTTTATAAGCCTTCTACCAATTTCCTGCATCTCAGTTTCCTATTATTATGCTATAAATAAAACTGGGTAATAGAAATAGGTAATGCTCATAGAAACTACATCACCAAAATATTTTCTTTGGAGTCACATCTTATCTAAGGCAATAAATAGTCAGTGATTAGTACCTCTACAGTGCCTATCATGTGGCAGTATTTTGCTTGCCTCAACTGATGGTATCTCGTGATGAAAAAACATATACATATATGGCCCCTGACTTTGAACAATTAAAACTCTAGGAGAAAAGAAAAAAAATTAACTACATGAAATGAAAATAATTTTAAGGCACTATAAAAGCAAAGTGATTTGTGTTGGCCAATGAATATACATAGAGTTAAATGTGACTTCCTCAGGGTTAACTTAAACAACCATCTTTAATGTACCAGTCACACTTTCTTTATCCTCTTATCCTGCTGTATATTTTTTATTACCTACTTGAAATCGTGTTACATATTTATTCATGTTCCCTATTGTATTTTCCACCTGAGTGAAAACTCCATTAGAACAGTAGCTTTTTCTTATTTACCTGTAAAACTCCAACAACTAAGAGAGTAGGTGAATCAATATGTGTTGAATGAATGAATGAATAAGTATCATCAAAAAAGGAAAAGATCGTTTAGGCCAGGTTGTACAACATGTGGCCCACTGCTATGCAAATAAATTACATTTGGCTGATGGTGCCTTATCACTTACCATGGCACAGATTTTAATTATACAAGTTCAGATCTTTATTAAGCAACAACTATGTCAATGAACAACAAAAAATGATATAAAAGAGAATAGACTGATCATTTTTTTTTGGATGATCATTTTTATGTTTTCAGAGATGCTGCTAACTCATTGACATGAAATTCACCCTGATTTCTTTTATACCCAGGAAAATCAGTATATTTTTATGGCGTAGTTTTATTTGCATCAGGATGAAGTACAGGACATATAACGTTCAAATAGTTATCCATTCCCTAATTAAGAAATAAGATGCATAGGATGCTCAGTTGGTTTAATATCCAATTCCTGATTTCAGCTCTGGTCATGATCTCACAGTTCGTGAGTTCTAGCCTCATAGCAGGCTCTGCACTGATGGCATGGAGCCTGCTTGAGATTCTCTCTCTCTCTCTCTCTCTCTCTCTCTGTCTCTCTCTCTCTTGCTCTCTCTCTCTCTCTCTCTCTCTCTCTCTCTCTTTTTCCCTCTGTCAAAGTAAAGAGGCTTAAAAAAGAAGTAAGCAGAATGCCTGGGTAGCTCAGTCAGTTAAGCACGCAATCTTGGTTTCCCCTCAGGTCATGATCTCATGGTTCATGAGTTTGAGCCCTGGATTCTCTTTCTCTCTCTCTCTCTCTCTCTCTCTCTCTCTCTCTCTGCCCGTCCCCTGCTCATGCTCTATCTCCTTCTCTCAAAATAGACAAATAAACTTTAAGAAAAAAAGGAAGAAACATAAGTTACATGTTCTTTGTAGATTAAGATTTATATTCATAAATAATAATAAAAATTGGGCTTAAAGTTTGCATTTGAAATTTTCAAAAAGTCTAAATACGTTGTATGTTTCTAATATTGCAAAAGCCATGGGAAATATAAAAATAAAAACATTAAATATCAAAACTTACACATAGGGTATAAAATATCCTCTATAAGATATCCTAGGAACTATTTGTGTGTGTTATATGTATTTTAAATGTAGAATAAGATATTTATCTAGTATGCATGGTGACTCAAAGATATGTCATACTCTTACCTATTAGTAGCCAGTAGAATGCTCATCAAGCATTGCCGTAATCCAAGATTAAACAGTAGAAATAAACAAGCTTAGGAGTGTACATTTGTAACCTGATTACATCCAAAAGAGAAATAAACTTGATTTTGAATGTGCTTATAACATAAATGACTCTTTCAACTCTAATATGGATAATTCAAATTATGACATAATCATAAAAGCGAACTTATGCAGGATTCAAATTGGTAGCAATTCCATATCCTAAAATATATCTTTGTTAACGCTGTTTCCTATTCATGCAATCTTCACAAAATTCACATTTATAATTACTCTTGTCCCTTCTTCTTTAGTAGCTGTTTTAGGCTGTTAAGTTCATCCTACCAAACTGCCCCCAAATCTAGGAAGTAACATTTAGAAGTTGTCTTTTATTCACCTTGGGAAACAATTTCTTTCATTTATCACACTTTAAACAAATTGTTATCTTTAAATAAATGTGAAATAAAACAAAGACATAAACTAAAAAGCTCTTTGGTATGAAGAACAAATACAGTAAAATTACCTTAAAACTCATAAATGATAACTTTTTTCTACAATGGTTCATTGTGACATAATCACAATGTTGTTCAGTAAAATTTTAGCAAACTTCAAGTAAATTTAAATGTATAAAATAAATATATAATTCTCAGATGATTAACAAGAGATTGCATTAAGGATGTTTTACAAAAGCAAACCTGTATTTTATGTAGTCTGACCACTTTTTTTTCTACTTAGTGGTATATAGTTCTGTTAACTTCTTACTAATGTGTCTTTGGAAATGTATAATCCTACTGATACTTTTTCAAAAGTTTTTATACTATGATCCACTTATATAACAAATTATATTCACTTCTTGATCTATTTAGTAGGTTTCTATGGAACAATGAAAATTTAAAAAAATATATATATATATAATCTTAAGGGAAAGTTAAATGAGCAAATTAGTTCTCTCAAGGGCTGGAGCAAGTATATGTGATTTGAATGCGGAATGATCTTGTGGATGCAGGGAATAATATTAATAAATTCAGATCTAATAGTTACACAGAAGTGGGCTTATATGACTATCCTAGCATTTGATAGTGACAGATTTTGGCTGTATATCATGGTTTATATGTATAAAATAGATTATTGTCTTTTTTCTTAATTATTTAGAAACAACTGTGTGGCTACAGTATAATAACATTATCATTGTATCCCTTATTTGGGATCTCCATAGAGTTTAAGGTTCAGAAATATTCCATTATGAATAATATTGGCTTAAATTGAACATTGTGGAGAAATCAAGTTATACATACACTGTCTGAGGGAAGATCTATCCATGAGTGAGACCTGGATGCTGCATGCTGTGGAGGGAGAGGAGGGGATGTTAAAGGCTCACTGTTGGATTGTAAATAAGCTCTGGTCTATTTTTCATCAACTGACAATTCTGTCTCTTTCACCAGTTCCTCCCATAACGACATATAGCATCATAAGTTTCCACTAGTGCCAGGCCAAGGGCTATTGATTACTGAGATGGTTGTATCTTCTAAATGCCTAGTTTTGTTGGTTTGCCTTAAAAAATTTACATTTTATTCATAAACACAATACCTAGCAACAAAAGCAAGGTTATTATGAGCACATCAATTATAATAACACCTGGAAATAATTTCAAAGTGAAAAAATTGAGAAAGAAGGAAAACAGTACTTATCTATATAAAATATTTTATAAATATTAAAATGGCATTTTAAAGAAATTTAATGACCTAAGGAAGGCACATGATATAAGGTACAAATTAAGGATATAAACTTTAAAAATGCTAAGAATTAAATTTAAAGGAGAGTGTATTCTTACTTAAAGAAAACAGAAGGAAATATACATTTTTAAAATCATTTTTTTGAATGTTTACTTATTTTTGAGAGAGAAAGAGACAGAGCACATGTGGGGGAGGGGCAGAGAAAGAGGGAGACACAGAATCCAAAGCAAGCTCCAGGCTCTGAGCTGTCAGCACAGAGCCTGACACGGGGCTTGAACTCTCAAACTGAGAGATCATGACCTGAGCTGAAGTTGGACACTTCACTGACTGAGCACCCAGGCACCCCAGAAATATACCTTTTTAATATTGCTATTGTTTGGTTGTTTTATTATGGGTAATTTTAATTTTTCTTCTTTATCCAGTAGTTTTTCATAATGATTAATTGTTCCATAATAATTAGGACATCTTTTTATAATCAGGAAATTTTTCTTAAAAATTACATTTAAAGAAGATTTAAAGATTTAATGCAAGGATATTATATAAATTATATAACATAGTTCTTTTTCTCTTTAAATGTAAGACAAAAATATCTAATTTTAATCTATAGCAGGATGAGAAAGAAATTTGTATGAATTTATTGATTCCAAATACTGTGAGAAGTGGAGTCTACTGTATTTGTCTCTAGGGATAATTTGACATAAAAGAAAAAGCTAGAATGAATTAAGCACAATTAAGTTAGTATGTGTGAGATCACTCAGTAAATCATTAAGTATATGTTAGTATATTTGTATGATCTAAATATTTCTTTGGTTCTGATCTATGCTTATAATTAATAAAGTTTATTCTTTAGGTCTCAGGTCATCATTGACTCCACATTGTAAGAATTCAGAGATAACTGTTTAAAATACAACCTATTTCAGGGTAATTGGGTTGGTCAATTGATTAAGCCTCCAGTTCAGGTCATGATCTTGTGGTTCATGGGTTCGAGCCCCATGTTGGGCTCCGTGCTGACAGCATGGAACCTGGAGCCTGCTTCAGATTCTGTGTCTCCCTTTCTCTCTGCCCCTCCCCTGCTTGAACTCTCCCTTTCTCTCTCTCAAAAATACATAAGCATTAAAATTTTTTTAGTAAAATACAACCTATTTCTTTAAAAATGTCCATCTCTTCACCCCCACAGACATGCATTGCTTCATAAAATAGTTAAGTCTCTCACTGTTGACTAGTTCTAATTGTGATAACTATAAAATGGTAATTAATTGACACATATTTGTTGGACACACCTTTTATGTCAAGCAGAGTTCTGGTTCTGGTAGTTCTGATTAATTTTATTGTTTATTTTCTTTGGCCCTATGTGTCTGCAAATACTAACTTCTTAACCCATCACAATCTGCCCTCCATCCCTATTATGTCTAGCTGTATTTACTCCTAAATTGCCAATGACTCTAAATTGTATAACTTATTACCTACATTTTAGTTCTCATCCTACTTGATTTCTCCATCGTATTTTGCATCAAGAGCTACCTCCACATTCCCTTTATTTGAGTTTCTCTTTTCCTTGTAATTTTCCTGGTTGTTTTCTGTTCTCTCTGATCATTTCAAGAATTTCTACACTTTAATATTAATGATCTTAAGAATGAAGTCCTTTTCTTTCTATCTTCTCATCCATTCACAAGACTTTAACCACTGTCTGCATGTGAACAACTCCTTAGCTACACTTCTAAAATTTCTCTTAAGATCCAGATTCCTATTATCTTTCAACCAGATTTTTTCAGCTAGATGTTCTAAAGGAATCTCAAATGCAATGTATCTGAAGCTCACATTATTTTCTTTAAAAACCTGCTTCTCTTGCCTTTCCTCACTTAATTCATGAAATTGCCAGCCCCCACCAATAGCAAAACACAAAATTATTCTTGATTTTCATCCCCCAACTCCTATTTCTTAAAAATTTTAATATACTTCCTTAAAATATATTCCAATCTACTTGAAGATTTTGATTTACATTTGCACTCTTTTCCTTTAGGCCCGTCTTCTCGTTCAGATTGGTCTCCTTGCTTGTACTGCCTTATCCTACTTACCTCCACAGATGTATATGAAATTATGTTTCAAAAAAATGTATCTAAACATATGACCTTACATGTTTTCTGTTGCATAAAGAATAAGGCATAGAATCTTTAGGAAGCTAACCCAAAACATCAGCTGAACCATTCAGCCATGTCAACTGCCTGCTCCCTTCATAGGTCATGTTTTTTTTCTATTCTCATCATGCCATGCATTCCCATTATTTAGAGTCCTCATTCATATGTTGTTTCACAGACCTTACTCCAGCCTGTGCCATTTTGAGAATCCTTCAAGATTCAGGCTACAATCACCTTCACTGTTGTCTCCCCCTTCCTACACACACACACACACACACACACACACACATTTTAGAAGTAAATAAAAGTAATCACTTCACCATTAAGTTCCCCTTCACTTTGTACACACTTTAGGTCAAGAAAGTTGTTTAAGGTTGTTTTATGCCTGCTTCTTGTACCATACTGAAACTATTCAGGGGTGCCTGAACAGCTCAGTCAGTTGAGCATCTGACTCTTGATTTTGGCTCAAGTCATGATCCCAGGACTGTGGGATTGAGTCCTGGGTCAGTCTCTGCACTAAGCATGGAGCCTCTTTATGATTCTCTCTCTCTCTCTCTCTCTCTCTCTCTCTCTCTCTCTCTCTCTCTCTTTCTCCCCACCCCCTACTCTGCTTCTCTCCCCTGCTTACACTCTCTCTAAGAAAGAGAGAAAGAAAGGAAGGAAGGAAGAAAAGAGGAAAGAAAGAAAGAAAGAAAGAAAGAAAGAAAGAAAGAAAGAAAGAAAGAAAGAAAAGAAAAGAAGGAAGGAAGGAAGGAAAGGAAGGAAGGAAGGAAGGAGAAAAGAAACTGTTTATAAAGCCTTCTTCATGTTTAGTTAAAGGATGATTGCAACTGTTCAATAAAAGACATTGGTCCAAATTCAGTAGCTTTTGCTAGTCCTGCAAATCCCTACTTATCAGGGATAAGTATGTCACATTTGTGTTATCACGTTTGTGTTGCATGTTAAAATCTGGGAATATTAGCAGCTGAAAATGTAGGAGTGACGTCATCTTTGTAATGTTGGACTCTGCTTTTGCCCAACCATCTAAACACCTAATTAGGTGCTGCTGCCTCTAGTTGTTAATTACATAACCCAGGAAAGCTCACTGCAGTAGGCTTTTTTTTAAGTGAAAAAATAAAAGGGCAAAATCTTAAACTATCTAAATTTAGCAGTCCTTTGGGTACTTTACATTTGTTGAATATTGCAAAAGTAAACGCCCATCTGTTTTTAGTACTAATGTGATTTTGTATATCAAGCAGTTTGAAGATTTCCCCCCCAAGCAAGCTTCATCAGCTGTTTTATCAACAGTGTAGGCTTCAGGCACTTTTGTAAAGTTGAGTTGGGATAAATGAAAGATCCTTGTCAAATTGGTAATCATGCAGGTATTCAGAGTGAAAGGGAGATCATATTTTAATTTAATTTCAGTGCCTCAAGGTATTTTTCCTTATGGGCTATATTATCATCCTCTGTTTACACATCCATCTTTTAAGAAATCATAGCTACTCTTAATACATTTCAAATCAAGCTTTCCAGGACCTGTGTGATATGTATCACTTCTTTCTGCAAGAGTCTCTTGAATTATATGAGCGCTTGCTCATTGTGACATATTCAAAGGCTAAATGATTTATAGAGGAGTAGAGATATATTGTAATCCTAAAGTTGTTTATATATTCTATTCAATCTGACAAATTTTAATGCCCTAAGTGGTTATAACTTGATTGTAAGTTCTTTGAGGACAAAATTGCTGCCTTATTCTTTTGTAATTTCCACATTTCATGAAAAGTTTCAAGTTAATTCTTAGGTACTAAATAAAAATTGACATTTTCTTCCTATATGATCCATGATGTGAAGGGCTTGCCATACCTTTCTAAAGGAAGATGGCCAGGGGCAATATATTGTTTACAAGTGCCACAAAAGTGTGTGTTCTGACTACCTTTACCACAATTCATTAGACCAGATACTGTATCCTGAGCCAAATAAAATGGCCACCTAGACTAAATAAAAAGAGGTCAACAGATGTCAGGAATTGTGATGATATAACTCGGGCAATAAGGTCACTCTATAGTGGATAGTGGCTAACTGTATAATTTAACACTCTTTTTTGTTTGTTTGTTTTTGTTTACTTATTTTGAGAGAGGGAGGAAGAGAGGGAGAGAGAGAGAGAGAGAGCAAGAGTGAGAGTGAGAGAGAGTACATGAGCAGAGGAGGGACAGAGAGAAGGAGAGAAAGAATCCCAAGCAAGTTTTGCACTGTCAGTGTAAGCCCATCATGGAGCTCAAACCCATGAACTCTGAGATCAATCAAGAGCCGAAATCAAGAGTAGGATGCTTAATTGACTGAGCCATCCAGACGCCCCTAATTTAGCATTCTTAATACAAGCATAGAGACATTCTGGCTGTCAGAAGTGAAAAGATGATTTATCCGCAGCTAAAAGATGTCTTACATAATCAAGAAAGGCAGAAATATAGGCTTAGAAAAGGGGCAGGAATGAAAGGGGTACAGAGAATGAGCAGCAAGAATTGTCCAGCTTAAATGCAGCTTCTACCAGTGCTGGTATCTCCCACTACTGCCGTTATTGTAGACTGTCAGGAGACACTACCATGTGCCACCACAAGTAAACCTTAACCCCTTTTCTGATTGTGAGATTAAAAATTTTGCCTGGAGCTTCATTTGGCCATGCCTAGTTCACTTACTTGTTTTTGGTTGCCAAAGAATAAAGAGAGGAAAACTCTCTTCAGTGGATTACGAAGTGGGCACAGCTTCTGTGTCCACCAATCCTTCATACAGTGGGGATTTCCCACAAAATAAAAGGGCGTGATACAGAAAGGATAGCCAAAAAACAAAAAATAAATAAAGAATTGTTCTGTTTGTATTGCATCTTCTCTTCTGTGGACTTCATTTTGAAACATATAGATTCTATAGTAAGTGTTAGAAAAATTGAATTGGAGGACCAAAAAAGGCAACATGTAAAAAATGAGAATGTGCATAGAGGTAGAAATGGAAAAATGCTGAGAGTAAGAGCAGATTTATTAGTACTAAGGAGTTTCTAATCCTTAAAGCAATAGACAGCAACTCTTAAAGGAACAATAAGAAAGTAAGAACTGCTGTTTGTCACCGGCTTCTCTGGTGACTCACCAGAGCTACTGTGTATGCTACAAGAGAATGAAAGGCATCCCAGACCCTGGTAGATTGGCTCATCCCCTACCAAAAATATTTTACCTACTTTCTTATATCTCCGTGTACACTTGTTGAAACCCCCTGACGATGGCGGGAACCTTGGCATGGCTCCTTTTCTCAACACCAAAACGACTTTAAAATAGAGAATATACACACACTTACACACACACGTGCGTGCACATGCACACACACACACATCTTATGATATATACTCTTATAAGCCATGTACTCTTATAAATTGATAAATTGGTAATGATTAAGTTAGGTTCAGATTCTCAAAATTTGGGGTAAAATCTAGCCTCCCTGAATTTTGTATCGAGTTTGTAAATGTCACACTTGCAAAAGGTCATATTTAATATCTTCCTCACCCCCCATTTTCACACAAATCTTTTCAATGAAGTCACCCCACTTTTGGTTATCTCCAAATCCTTTTCAGCTCAAAGAGGGAAATTAGTCCACAGAGCTGGGAAAACAAACAAGGCCTAGATATTTCTTTCCAGCTCTTACAGCAGCCGTAGGAAGAAATCCCTTAAGGTACTGTACCAACTTGTTATGGATGAGTTCCCCTTAGCTGAAGCCATTCATTGCCAAGGGATTGAGGTTTTCTCCGCTACATTATTTAAAATTGCCTCAGCAGTAATTCCTTCTTGCTTAGATTTCATAAAGTTCCCAGGACAGAAGCATGACTTCCCTAGACTCTCTTCATCCTAAATGTATCAGCATTGTGGGTGCTTCAGGGCAGAAGGCTGTTTTACACTAGCCTCCTCCCTGTGTCAGTTAATCATTCACACCAATATGGGATTATAAAGATAGTGAAGTTTTGTGCTTGTGGTTGTTTTCTAACTGTAGCACTGGAAAACATAGGCTGAGTGAATAGACCAACAGATGTATACAATATCAATTGTTACACTGTTTACACTAATGCTTTGCATTAAGAAAACAAATGACAAGCTGCCTGAAGTCTGCAAAGAATAAAAACTCCTTATTATACACTTAAATACTCACTTGCCCTTATCTAAAATGAATCCATACACAGTAGTGGAGGCAACTGCCTGCACTTCATTACCCACCGAAGTCTTTTTAGTGTGTTCTGAGCAGTGATTGGGAAGCCTGCTGAGTTTCAGTTTGGCTCAGCTGGTCCACAGTTTTGAACCCCTACTGGTGGTATAAGCAAAGCATGTGCATAGCCTATTTCTCCATATATTGAGATTTTCCAGGTTACACTGTATAACCTCATTAATAAACAAACTATGATCACTTTTTGCATGATGGATAATACAGGCCTTTGAATTCACAGATAAATAGCAACTCAGATATAAGGAAAGATCAAGGTCTTTTGGGGGGGGCTCAGTATAAATAATTCTAAAAAGAAAAAGCTATTTTCAAAAATATTTTAAGGATTTTTAGTAAATAATCTTTAATAAAGAAGATTTTAAAGTATCTTAAGTTCTGTGTACTATGGCCAATGTATGGTTCTCAAAAAGCATTTGTGTGCCTGTGAAGATAGACAAATGGAGCCTTGATTTGGAAGTGTCAATCTTGATTTGGAAGAAAAAGAGGATGATAAAAGCTAATACAAAAGACAATGAGATGGAAATATCCAGCAGAAGCAAAGGAGAATCATTGTGAATCCTATAAGTGATCAAGTTCTGGATCAAGTATGGATCCAAACAGGGAAACTGCATGTCAATTCAGGCAGCTTTCAAGACTGAAAGGGGTCTAATCCAGAAAGAAGTGGGCAGGGGATAAAATACAGAAATGCAATAATTCAGGCGAACAGAATGGATTATGAAAACAGAAGCAGACTTTGGAATAGGGTGTTGGAGACAGCACACCTGGAAGAAGTATCCAGATGACCTCTTTATGGTGTTATTAAGTGGGTTGTCATTAATTGGCTTTATCAACAGGAGATATGGGATTGGGGTACGGACTACTCTATACACTGATTTCCCTGGTCATACTGCCTTGATGCGTAGACCTGGCTTTCAGACACAAGGTATAATCTCCTTTATCCATGGACTTCTACACAGTCATTTCCAATGATGTGGTGACTCAGCAGGTTCAGAAAGTAGATGTTTGAACTAATCTTTAAGAATATTCTGAACTGTCTCTAGACAGAGGACACCCATCATTATCCCCTATGATGTCCTTTAAAGCAATCTTTTTCTAAGAAAAAAATTAGCCCTGCTTCTTGGTATCAGGTCCCTTTTTTTTTTTTTTTTTTTTTACTTGGAAGCATATCTCAGCCATCGTTGGCTGGATTAGCCTTGACTCTTTAAAAGACCATCCAGGAAAACTAGAGTTAAGAATTTATTTGGATTCAGCTTAGTTTTCTTGAGTTTCTCTCAATGAGATACCCTGGGGTATTTGGTCAATTACATTTTCTTCTTCCACTTCCTCAGAATATAGCCTAGTCCTATCACAGGGAGACATCCAAATCCAAGCAGGGAGTTTATCAGTTGAGGCCTCCAGGGATCAGAGATTGAGTTAGGAGTATAAAAGGCGTATAAAGGAACGATGCCCTATGAAAAGAAAGGGGTGGAAGTAGGTTCGGGTAAGGTGAGCAACCAAACCTCAATGGAGGTATGAGAAAAATCTTTAGTAGCCCATTGGAGAGCTTAAGTGCAAAGATTGCCTTTAGAGGAATCTTGCATTGGATAGATATGGCTGAGTCCTTTGTACCACAACTTTGCTGTCCACTGGCTGGGGACTCCTGAAGAGGAGCCTAACCTCAGCTTAAAACCTGAAGCTGACCTGAAGGTGTAAGCAGTTAGAGGATTTCAGCTCACTATACTGTTGGCAACTGGTCTTGAATATTTTCCTGAAGAGGATCTGAATGGTGTATCTGTGTTTGCCACAACTGCCTACTTCTGCATGTATTTGGTGAGAACACTTCAGATCCTAGTTAAGTCACTTGAGCATTTCCACACATCAGTTTTGGTGAAAGGTTATATGAATATTCAGTAATTCAAAGAGTTAACCCCTTAATCTGAGCTCTTCTTCACCTTTGTCCACCTCTTCTCCTCCTCCCCATCTTCTTCCCTCTTCCCCTTGTCCTTCTCCTCCTCTCCTTTTTTGGTATTTTGGTATAATATGGGATTCCTGGAATAGAGATATGAGATAAGATAGCAGTAGTATTGTGAGGAAGGGTCTCCCTAAGACACTCACCGCTAGAATAGCACATGGAACTGTGGGCAGATGTTCACTGACCCATTTTTTTGGGCAAGTACATCTCCAGCTTCATTACCACAGTGAGATAATGTGGTGGGTTTCCAATTTGGATTATTAGATCAAAATAATCCTAGGAAATCTGAATCTGATCCAATGGGGGCAAATTGTGGAGGGGGATATTTGAAATTTGGAAAGTGTTAAGAGCTGATATCCACCATTAGCACTACCAACTGTGAGTAAAGAAGTGAGCTGGTGGAGAGGTAGCCAGAGAATCAGAGGGTCATCAGAGAGGATAAAAAGAAGGACTCAAAGAATATTTTGCAGCCAGGAATTAATCTAAGCAGTACATGACTATTCGTGGCCATTTGCTAAAAATTCAAGTTTTCTGAGACTAAGTGTGTGGTAATAGATACTCTGATTCTAGGATCATCAAAGGAATGGGACACAAAGGAAAAGCTATCTGAAAGGAAGAGAAACAGCATAAACCCTGTCACAGGAAATGGCATTTAAAGGAATAAAAGAAAGGCACCTCAGTAGCTCAGCTGGTTAAGCATCTGACTCTTGATTTCTGCTCAGTTCATGATCTCAACATTCATGGGACCCCAAGCAGGCTCTGCACTGTCAGCACAGAGCTCCATCTCATAAATCATGAGATCCTGACCTGAGACAAAATCAAGAGTTGGAGGCCACCTGGGTGCCCCTAATTCTTCAAATTTTAATTATACATAGGGTTTATTGTCTTTAGTGTCTCAGACTCTATATTAAGGGATCATAATACAAGAATAGGATATATCCCTTAAAAGACTAATAGTATATTAGAAAAAAAAACATAAATCAATGATGATTAAATACTGTGATAAATGAAGAAGTAAAGAATGTTACGAAAGTATTTAAAAGGGAGTCATTTACTCATGTGTCCTGTACTGAGGTAGGATTGGAGGATTGGTCATGGAGGTTGCCCTGGGGTGTTTATCCAAGGGATGAAGGTGAAATATTCTGTGTAAAGAGACAGCAAGAAATAGAGGCCTGAAGTGTGAAACAGAATGGAGAGGGCTATACATGTCTGGGGAGGAGAGAACACACAAGCAGTTCTATGTCATCTTCAGCTCAGGCACAAATGGAAGAGAAAGAATATATATAACATATAAAATATTTTATGCACACATACAGTGCCTATATATGTACTTACCACATTTTATATTCACATTATTTGTTTGTTATATGTATTTCCCCCCTGGATTATGAAGTAATTTTTTTGTTTGTGTTTAAGAAGAGGAATAGTATATTAGTATAGTATATTAGATAGTATATTATACATTTTTGGATCGCCATTGTCTAACATGAGGCATAATGCCTAAAACAGTTGTTTATTAGGTTATCCTGGACCCAATAAATTTATATTCCATTTTCTTCTCAGGAAATAGCAATAAGAAAGTCAGTATTAATTTATGCAGTGTGAGCTCTATGGATTCAACAATATTTGTTGAGAGGCTACTATGTGCCAAACTCTGTATTGTATAGCATGTTTTTCATTTTTATGTCTGCCTTTTACTTCCTACTAGACTGCCTTCTATGTTCCATTCATCTTAGTCTCCAGAACAAACCAGTTCAATGCCTGTGGTCAATGAACATTTGTTGAAAAAGTAGAACCCACATTGCCTAGAATGCCACCAGCTTTTATTTTATAAATTTATATGTAAATGCCCTTAGATTTTTTTAATGTTTATTTTTGAAAGAGAGAGAGAGAAAGAGAGAGACAGACAGACAGACAGTGTGAGTGGGGAAGGGGCAGAGAGAGAAGGAGACAGAATCCGAAGCAGGCTTCAGGCTCTGAGCTGTCAGCACAGAACTCAACATGGGGCTTGAAGTCATGAACCATGAGATCATGACCTGAGCTGAAGTTCGACGTTTCACTGACTGAGCCACCCAGGTAGGCACTCCTAGAATTGTTTTTTTTTCATTATTATTATTTTATGAGAAATCTGTGGGTGGTGATGGGTGACTCAGTCAGTTAGGCATCCGACTTTGGCTCAGGTCATGATCTCATGGTTTGTGGGTTCGAGCCCCACATCAGGCTCTGTGCTGACAGCTCAGAGCCTGGAGCCTGCTTCGGATTCTGTGTCTCCCTCTCTCTCTGCCCCTCCCCTACTCATGCTCTGTCTCCCAAAAATAAATAAATGTTAAAACAAAAACTTAAAAAAAAAAAGAACTTTGTGGATGTATAATTTACCTATAATGAAAAGAACACATTTAGGTGTAGGGTTTGATATGTTTCAGCAAATGTCTACACCTGTGTAAACATTACGAAATCAAGTTATAGGAAGTTTCTATCACCATCAAAAATTTTCTTATGCCTCTTCCCACTTAATCCCTCTCCTGCGCGCCAACCTCAATCCCAGCAACCATTGCTCTGTTTCCTATTAGCATAGTTGGGGTGTGTGTGTGTGTGTGTGTGTGTGTGTGTGTGTGTGTGTGTGTGTTGGTGTGTGTTATTTCTTAGAAATGTGTGCATACAGCATTTAAACTCTTGTGTACTTCTCTAAGTGAACATGGTTTTTTTAAAAAAAATTAATTCCAAGGTGTTGCAAGGTTCAGTAGATTCATTTCTTTTTATTACTGAATAATATTCTAATGTGTGGATATATTACTATTTGTTTATTCATTAATATTTTAATGAATATTTGAGTTGTTACCAACTTGGAGGGTTTTTTTTTTGAAAGAGTTGCTCTGAACGGTCATGTGCAAATCTTTGTGTGGATCTGTTTTCATGTTTCTTGGATATATAATTAAGAGTGGAAATTAGTGGGTGGATTGGTATGGGCATGCTTGCCTTTTTTAGGAAACCAGAAAATGATTTTCCAAGGTGATTGTATCCTTGTTAGAATTCTTATGTCAAGCAAACTAATTCAAGAAGAATGCATACTAAACCATGCATTTATTTAAAACATCCCATTCCAGGGACACCTGGGTGGCTCAGTCAGTTGAGCATCCAACTTCGGCTCAGGTCATGATCTCACAGTTCATGGGTTCGAGCCCCGCGTCAGGCTCTGTGCTGACAGCTAGCTCAGAGCCTGGAGCCTGCTTTCAGATTCTGTACCTCCCTCTCTCTCTGACCCTCCCCTGCTTGCACTGTCTCTGTCGCTCAAAAATAAATAAAAAACATAAAAAAAATTAAAACATCCCATTCCAGCACACAATCTTTGCACTTAGTATTAATTCTAACTGGAGTAGTTAACTCTTTCTGTTCTATTTTATTGACATAGAAGGATAAATACATCACGTTTGCCTATTACTCCAAAGCTACATTTAGTCTTATAAGTGTAAATGAAGTAGAAGCCTTTTATAGTTCTGGTTTACAATTGATGGCTGAATTTCACTTTAGGGAGCAATCTTGCTAAAGAAGATGATGGTTTAGGACATGATAATGGGAAAGAAAATTAAGAAGGTGAAACATATACTCAGATTGATCTTCTGGGCCCTAGTTCTCTCTGTCAGAGAAGTGGACATAATAAAGATGCTTGCTACTTCCTGGCATTCATGTGAATTAATACTTAGGAGTTCCTTAGTGGAAAGCATTTATAACTGGTAAAATTTTTCAGTGAATTCATTGAAGCACCACCTTCTAAGAAAGCCATTTTGACAAGAATTGCACAGAGTTAAAATTACCAGGTAAATTGGAGAGAAATGTTTCTTAAAGTCAAAAATTTCACTTGTAATTTAGCTTATCAAGAAATTCTCACAATCTCATTCTCTAATGCTTGTTCTTTTGTACAGGGCATGAAACCAATGAGATTTGATGCCCTAGGAAATTGGTGGAAATGCCTGTCCTACAATGGAGAGGTCATCTTAGGGGTCTCAAACACAGCAGGGTATATCATTTATAGAACTCTTTTTATATTTAACTAGAGACATGCTAGTTATTAGATTAAAAAGTATTATCTTACAGCCCAGATAGAAAAGTAAGCTTTAAAAAAATTAAGCTTTAAAGTCACAAGAATTAGAAATTGCTATCTTATGGCCCAGATAGAAAATTAAGCTCTAGGGTCGCCAGGGTGATTCAGTTGGTTAAGCGCCCGACTCTTGAATTCGGCTCAGATCATGATCTCACAGTTCGTGAGATAAAGACCCACATTGAGCCCCACTTGAGATGCTCTGCTGACAGTACTGAGCCTGCTTGGGATTCTCTCTCTCCCTCTCACCCTGCCCCTCCCCCACTCACACAAATGTGTGCAAGCATGCTCTCCCTCTCAAAATAAATAAACTTTTAAAAAGTTTAAAAGAAAAGAAAATTAAGCGTTGAAAGCAGTTTTAGATGGCTAGCAACAACTGCAGTAAACAATCTACTCAGTGCAACATTTTCCAGTTGCAGATGTTGTTTGGTTTTCATAAGGATCTATTCCAGAGTGTATTAATTGCAGGCAGACACAGGGCTCCTCCCCATTAAAGTTGTCAAAGAGACCAAATTTTCTCTAGCTTGCCTTCTTTCTCTTTTCAGCACTTTAAGGTTTAGTCTGGTACCTTCTGGCTTCATGCTGTACCATCAAGACCACCATGTGCTTCCCCAGGCTCATCACTTACTGTTATAAGGGCTTCAGTGATTCCTTGCTTCTCTTACCACACAACTCCGTCACAGGAAAACTCATTCTGTTGCCTCAGAGATTTCTTTGTGATCACATGAATAACAAAGGTGTTAACAGGTGGTAAGGAAGTATGCACACACACACACACACACACACACACACACACAAAGTTGCTGTGGGAGAGATTGCAAATTGTGGTCAGGGATAGGCATTATTAATACTAATAGGAAGAACCACTAAAGTTCTAAAGATCTAGGCAGACTTTTTATGGATCAGACAGTTTTAAAAGTTAAGCTGTTCTTTTTTTTCCATCATTATCCATTATTTTTCTTCAGTACTATCCCAGATTTGCAAACAAGTCTTGGACCTCACACTTTTAGATATTATCTATCATAAAATGTACTCAGGTTTTTCTTAAACCTAGACATAGTCTATATTCTGATGGCTATATAAAGAAATCAATGGAAAATACACAGATTTTATTAATCCTTCTTTCATTGACTCAACTATTTTTTGAGTGTCTGCAATGTTTTGTGCCTAAAAGTAGAAAAGCAGTCCAGAATTATTTGATTTTTTTTACTTTGTGTTGGTATGGATAATGATAGAGTCTCAAATTGTCTGAGATAATAATGCCTTGGTATATTACCTCTCCTGAAGATTTGGATAGAGAGCATTAGAAATTGTCTAAAATTGGGGCGCCTGGTGGCTCACTTAAGTGTCTGACTTCAGCTCAGGTCATGATCTTGTGGTTTATGGGTTCGAGTCCCACATCAGGCTCTGTGCTGACAGCTCAGAGCCTGGAGCCTGCTTCAGATTCTGTGTCTCCCTCTTTCTGTGACCCTCCCCTGCTCATGCTGTCTCTCTCTCTCTCTCTCTCTCAAAAATAAATAAAAACATTAAAAATGAAAAAAGGAAATTATCTAAAATTTATGCATTTCAATAAGATTTTTTTTAATTGGCTTTAATCACAACACCATTTGATGCTATCACTAGAAAATGAGAAGATCAAGATGCAGAAACACTATTAATTGCTTTTAGATCTCAAACATTTAATATCAAAAGTGTGTGGAAACCAGGAAAGTGTGAGTAGTTGCAGTGTTTTCTTTAATTCCCCAAAGTATACAGATTTATTTTATCATGTAATTTACCCTCACCACACATCTAGTTTTATTAGAACATTCCCTGTCTGTCAAGCAAAAACTTGGTGACTTACTGAACAGTCATTAATTTTCACAATAATATAAGGTAGAAATTGTTTTTTTAAATTCCCAGGTAATCAAATTGTGTTTTAGTTGGGTATGGAGATTACTTGGCAACTGGCTTGGCTGAGTCTGAACACAAGAAAAAGTCATATCTCAACACCGTGAACTTTGGTTATAGAAGTATAGGAAGGTCAAATAATGGCATTTCAAAATAGAGACAGATTATTTAAGTATAATGGTACCAACAGATCATATGTTTAAAAAAAACCTGAAAAACTTTGAACAAATTCCAAATTATTAAACAGTGTATACAAGACATTCACTTATTCACTTAAAGTGTTCAACTAGTGAGAATGAACAAGAAAAGAAGTATGACAGATGCTCAGAGTAAATTATAAAGACATGGTGGTCAATAGTACTGAAAGCCACTTAGAAGCCTATATCAGAGTATTACTGCTTGCTCTATTGGAACCAAATAATATTTTGTATTTGTTTCAGTAATTCTTATCAGGCTACTTTCCATGTATTATGCAATCCAAGTGATCTTTAAATTATTGTCAAATTCTATCTTAAAAAGAGCTTTCACAAAGGACATGCAATTCATATCATCTAGAGTTACTGTCATTTCTAGGCTAAGTCCCATGGAAATTCATAACTTAAAAATGAAAGTCACAAAGATGCGACTGCCTTCATAATGCCAAAGCAGCGGTTATAAATATTTCATGAACATTGCATGGGCAGGGGCAGATCTCCATTTTCATGAGTTAGAATTTGTACAGCTAAGTCTCTAGATTTTACTATTCATAATGCACAGTATGCCCTGTAGAGTATTCCATATAGTGCTTTTTTAATATTTATGTTTAATGAAGAAATTACTGTTCTGAAAGAGAACAAACCAAATCAAAGATTTTTTGTTAAAATTATTAGTTTTTCTGAATAGAGACAATAACAATCAACAGAAATTACCTCATTGCTGTATCTTAGCACATAAAGGCATAACTTTTAGAGTAATACAAGATGACAAATCAAGACACATTAACGTAAGCGAAAAGGTTCTTTCTAAAGGTTATAACATTAGAAATCCCATCTTAAAAGAATTTGAAAGGTTAAAATGCAAAGAGCAACTTTCTTACATATAAAAATATTAATTACAAATTATATACTTGCCTGCTGTTTCATACTTTAAATATATGTCTGTGTTTTTCTGGGTTTTCCTTTTATTCAAAACCCATTTTAACTTGCTAAGATAATATTACCAAGTTCAATAATGAATTACTATTGCATATTTTAAGGTAATTTATCAAAGTGCATTATCAGTACCTGTCAGAATAAATTTTGCACTAAAAGTAATAAAAAAAAGGACCATTGTATGTGTTGAAATCAAAGAACATTGCTAGAGCTAAGTTATTTTCAATGGAAAGGATAGGTGATTGCCCTCTAAATGATACTTGTCCCGTGAGAAAATAGAAGCCTGAAAGAATCACAGGAAACAGGCACAGGAAAATGTCTATTCCTTGCTTTTTAAAATGAGCATTTGATATTTCATTTCATTTTTGTCATTTTGATCAATTCTTTCAAGTAGATGAATGTTGGAGAGTGCTTCACAGATCTCAGTAACGTTTACAAAAAGTAGACTACGTTACTGATCAGCTCGTGTATAATCCAAGGCTGAAGTAGTCTGTATTAGCTTATACTATGTATCATAATTAGAGTGATTCGGAAGTCACAGATTTTCTTTTGGATATATTTCAAGACTAAATCTTCTAATAATGAAAACAACAAGCTTCAGATACAGTGTCATTCATCCTGGAATCAGCAGCTTAAGTATTTTTTATTAGGCTTAAGCCAATGAGGTCACTGGAAATTCTGTAGTATTTACTGAAATTACCACCAGAAGTTTATGTTGTACCCCTGATATTATTTAACTGGTAGTGGAAAGCACTTTCTTCCATTTGGTTCTTTGTAATTTTATTTTCCAAAGACTCCCTTGAGGAATTTAACCTTTATGTGATGAATTTGCAGTTCATTGGAAGTGTGTTAACCTTAGTTCCCTAATGAGTCTAGGTGTAATACTGAGGTGGAATTGAAAAATATATCATGTAGCTCATTGTCAAGTTGGATTTGTCTTGCATGTATCCAGCCTTGCTGTTGTTCCAGTACACATTTTGATCACAATTCTTTAATTAGGTTCTATATTTAACTGACCTATTTGAACAGGATCCAGAGCTGGTACGGAACATCTGTCGCTGGGTGAGGCAAGCTGTTCAGATTCCTTTTTTTGCCAAGTTGACCCCAAATGTCACTGATATCGTAAGCATCGCAAGAGCTGCAAAGGAAGGTAAGAACTAGACTTGCATCAGTTGTCTAATTATGGAAGTATGGGCCTGCAGTATGTAGCCACACTAAAGTTTATCTTCATCCACAAATATATGTGTATACCTTTGCTTAGAGTTTAAGAAAAACACTAAATTAAGAACTTGATCTCACAAATGCAGTAGATTCACACCTGAGTGTGTCTAGAGTAACTGTACTCCAAACTGTGGCCAGGGAAAACAAGAACATTTGTAATCTTTCTTGATAAACACCTGCTTCACACATAAAGAATTATGAAACAAGACCATGGTTATAGCAAAGCACTCCAAAATATATGACCAGGTAATGTAATAATCCAGCAATAGCATTTGAACCTTTAATGAAGTTGAAAAAATATACCAGCTTCTCTAATATCAAATTTCTTATGAGGTCCCTTTATAGCTGATAGGGCCTAGTACACTGCCTTAAACATATGTTCACTAAATATCAACTGAACACATAAATCATGCAGTCAATGAATGATTTTATAAACCATATATGCTCTATCCAATGGAAATTGGATCTTGATTTGCAAAGGTATTGCAAACTACTTGGAAAATAACACCAAATACAAAACATTTGGCATCTATAAATCTGTATAAGAAATGGCAAAATGAATTGTTGGCAATTAAAAATTTATATGTCTAGTATTTTAAGTATAATTCTAGGAGTGAAATTAGTGAAGATATCCGAGGGGAGGAAATGTTCTCAAAAGAAAGAGAATGTGCATTCTCCTGGGTTGTGTGAGTTTGAATGGGTTGGACCACTATCCCTTTAAAAACTACAGGTAAATGATGAAGTGATTTTCATAGGTGGTGCAGATGGAGTTACAGCCACCAACACTGTCTCAGGTCTGATGGGATTAAAAGCCGATGGTACACCCTGGCCAGCGGTGGGCATTGGGAAGCGGACCACATATGGGGGAGTATCTGGTAAGTATTGCCTTCTGCTCACATTTTGCTTCCTTAAGGGTTGCTGAAAAATCAGAGTTCATGTTGCAAGCAAGTGTAACGTGTCTATTATGATCCCAAATTCTTATTACTCATTGCTGGTCAAAATTCCTAATAGCTATGACAGATGGAAGAGATAGAGTGTGAACGCTCAAGTGACTGATAGCAGTAGATGAGAGAATACCGAGATAGGGTTGTGTGTGAATTTTATTCTCTTGTATTCTATGCAACCTCAGAATTTCTCATTGTCACAGTTGCCTTTTTATTAAATGTTTGTTCATTTGTTTTGAGAGAGAGAGAGAAAAAGAGAGAACAAGTGAGCAGGGGAGGGGCAGAGAGAAAGGGAGAGAAAGAATCCCAAGCAGGCTCAGCACTGTCAGTACAAAGCTCGACGCAGGGCTCCAACCTACGAACTGTGAGATTATAACCTGAGCTGAAGTCTGATGCTTAACCAACTGAGCCACCCAGGCACCCCACAATTGTTTTGTCAGTTATTAGTAAGGGGTAATACCGGGACCATCTAAGAGAAAAACATAAGTACCTGATTATATCTTTTTCATAGTCTGAATTTTTTCCCACTTTTCCTAGAATTTTGAAATCTGCCATCTTCAAAAAATCTTGCTTTCACAACTGTGCCCCCAAAATTATTGAAACTGCATTTATCGCTTTAGCTAAGAAGACATTTGCAGACCTCACACCTTTGCATATCTTTTCTCATCATCAAACCATTGCATTTTAAACAGAAACAAAAGTTTTAATCCCAATGTGTCATTCAGTAAATTTGCCCCGTGCACTCTGTTGCTGTGACAACATGAACTGGGTCTTGCAAAGACAATGCTGTAAGGCTCTTGACTATACTGGTATGGGGATTAGTCTCCTTGGTGATAGAGACAGTGGTAAATATACATAATATAGCAGTGTCCCACTGTTCGAGGAAAGCATTGCTGAATCAGACCAAAATATGCTTTTGGAAGAGGCTAGATAGACACAAATAAAGCACTATCCATGCTGAGGCATTATGTTTTGAGAGCATGAAGTGTGTCTATGAGCCTTGATTTTTAAGAAATTGTATTCTGCTTTTAATTGAATACCATTCCTATATCCATAGTGTCAGAAAGAGGAGAGCTGATGAGAAGCACCTGCTCAGGGTCCAGACACAACTCTCTTTTATCAAGAGCTATCAAACAGCCCCTTAAATAGTATTGTAATGCAGAATAACGGGGACTGCGTTAGCATGTGCAGCAGAAAGAGAGTCAAGAGACTCCAGAGTTGGGCTGTAACGTGCACTATGTTTTCTGTCAGCCCATTTCAATTTTTCCAGCCTGCCATGTTGACAGCAAGAGAATAAAGGAGGTCACAGAGGGTGCTGAACATTAAAAATTAATAAAAGAACTATTGCAGTAGTATTTTATATAAGTAACACCGTTCATGTTTTCTCATTTAAGCTGCAATTTCTGAATATTCTCCCATGCTATAACTCAGTCTAATAAAACTACAAAATTACAGCATTAGAAAAAGTCTTTTGTGTTGTAGTCTTTAAGCATACACATACTGGAAATTATAGCACTACCTGAAAACAAGTTCAGCTATACCTCAGGGCCTGTTAACGTTTCCATGAAACTCTATTTCTAAGATTTATAAATTCATTTATAAATATTCACTTGGGCTATAAGCTCAGCTAAGCCTGGGTGGAACTCTCATTTTAAACAACAAAAAGTCCCTAATATTTTTAAGGACTTGTACCAGATATCTAGTAGGTTCTATATTAAGTCCCTTCACATTAAACAATCTGTTTTGAAAACAGCCTTTCTCCATATTGACAAAACTGATAGAATTTTCTCCTTCAAAGCAATGTTTGCTTTAATTTAAAGGTAATAGAATCTGAAAAGCAGTTCAAAGAGGCAATAATAATATATTTTAGTACAGAAGCAAGTTCTATAACAGAGTACCTTCAGAATGAGTTATAACAAAACCTAGCCTAGCAAAACTCTGTTAAATAATAATGGCTTCAAATTTTAGGAATGATGGAAATATCTAAGTGGCTAAATACCATTCCTAGTTTTATCAAATACGGCTGTCAAGACTTCAAATGCTGCTTCAATACAGAATATCATACAAAATATGCCAGATATTTTTGTATGATTAAAAAAATTACCACAGTGCAGTGCTAATACTTTCCCAAGTATTCTCTCAGAGCACTGGAATGTCTACTTTTAGAAGAACAGCTTGAATCACAGATTTTTTTTAAGTGAAAGCTAAAAAGTATTCAATTTTGGATAACCACCTGCAATACAACTCATACTTTCCATTGCCAGGGAGAAATATTTTTTCCCTTCAATATTCTCTAGCTTTCTATTCTGTCTTTATTATTTTTTCTCAGAATAAGATTGCTGCTGTTTGACATGAAGGTTTTGTTTTGTTTAAATGGGGAAATAATGAGGTACTTGGGGTATTCCACATGCTTTAAAAACACAGTCACATTTCTGTAATGTCCTTTTAAACATTAGCTAATAAGGGGCAGTGACTAGCATTGGGAAGACAACTTCAGTTAAGAAATCTCAGTTGAATTACTTCAAATATGATTATTCTAGATTCTAGAGTACTTTATTTTTTAAAAAAAATGTTCATTCATTTTGAGAGAGTAAGAGCAGGGAGGGGCAGAAAGAAAAAGTGAGAAAGAGAATCCCAGGCAGGCTCCACACTGTCAGCAAAGAGCTCAATGTAGGGCTCATTCTCCAGAAACAAAAGATCATGACCAGAGCTGAAATCAAGAGTTGGATGCTCAACTGACTGAGCCACCCAGGAGCCCCTAGAGTCCTTTAAAGCAATACTTTTCAACCTTTGGTTTTCAGCTCATGAGTGGAAGTTGAATGAACTGTAATCAACATTTTAAAAAAATCAAATAGAGGGGCACCTGCGTGGCTGAGTCAGTTAAGTGTCCGACTGGATTTTGACTCAGGTCATGATACCATGGTTTGTGGGTTTGAGCCCCACATCAGGCCCTGTGCTGACAGTGCAGAGCCTGCTTAGGATTCTCTCTCTTCCTCTCTCTGTCCCTCTCCCACTGATGCCCTCACTTTCTCTTTCTCTAAATAAATAAATAGCATTAAAAAATAAAATAAAAAATGAAATAGAATTAAAAACAATGTCAATGCTTTGCACACAGATAGGATAAACATTGCTTGAACCTCTTTTTCATTATATATGTATATTTCTACACTGTATATATATACACACATGTATAAATGTGTATTTCTAAACTGGGTCATGATGTAAAATGCATTTTTTATTATGGTTAACTTCAAAAAAGTTGGAAAGCTACGGATTAGAGGAAGGCCTCTTTATTTAATAAAAGAAGTCATTAAGCCTCTAGAAGACATTAAATAAGGTTACTTGTACTTGTTGCAGTTTAAAATTTTTTATCAAGAAGGAGAGTTAGGATCTCATTCCAAGATCTCATCCTTAGCTTTGTTATTTTAGAAAACGCTTTTTTACAACTCATCTGTAGGTGAGTGGATGGTATGAGGGTCAACACATATGAACCAAATTCATAATGGAATGATTTATAAACCTGAATTTCAACTGGAGAAATACCTGGCAAGATTCATGGTCTGTCAGTCCATTAAAGGTTGAATTATAGAATTAAAAGTGATTTTATAGTGAGAACAGTATCAAAAGAAAGCTTATTCAGTATTCATAAGGGATATTTTCATGAAACTAAAATGACTAATTAACTTCTCTGCCATACAAGTGTTTCTGTCTAAATTACTAATTCTTAAAAAATCAATATTCTCTACCTTTCTTTGGGCAGTAGAGACCCAAGTAACAACCAAATGCAAGTTGTTACCACCTAACTTTCCTTCTTCTGGAATCCATGCAAAACACTTTTTTAGGTATCAAATAACAATTAGTACATATTATCACCAAACAGTGGAATAGTTTATTGTTTTGTTTTGTGGCATGGAGGATTCCTTGGCTTTATTTATTTCGTTGTAAGAACCATTGATCTTATCAGTAACATTATAAACTCCAATCCCTGAGTGGGTTACCAATTATTTTTCCTAGTTTTAGCCTAGTTATTTTTCCTGTTTTAGTTTCAAATTTTTACCTTTTCCCTGGCCTTGTCCACAAATGGTGAAGGAATCTTAAGATAGCCCCTAACTCAGTGATTACTATCACGTGTGTAAATGGTGTCATCCAGCTGTGGTGTGACATTTTCAGTTAGTCTTCCCTGTGGATAAGATTCTTTTAGGCATGGTTAAGAATGAGTCCTGCATGACGTAACTAAAGATACATATTTCTTGGAACTGATTTCATGAAGGCAGTATTTATTAATTTACAGCTGCATTAGGAGAAATAGTAATTCAATTATCTTTCAGTGGGGTAAACGCATTTGAAGGAGTTATTCCTTGTTGTGTTTTAGGTGCTTCTTTTTATTAATGGGGAATGGGCATATTTTTTAGGCTTGTAATTGCTATTCCATTGTCCTTTATATATTTTGGGGTTTTTTATACATATGAACACACATACATATGCACACATAGGGAAAAGGTCTGAAATTTCTCTGCAGAAAGCACTTCGAAACCATGATAGATACTTCAGGTTCAATTTAATTCATTTCTTAGAAGCTTAAGAAATTAACTCATTGTTTTACATTTTTTTATTTGCTGCATTTTTTCTGTTAGCCAAAAAGGAAATTCTTGTTCTCAATTTCAGTTTTGGAAGGCTTTTTGAAATTATTGTCAATACCAACTTATTCAGTTAAAACCATAAAACACATTTTACTTGATAGTAATACCTATAAACTTTAATACTGATTTCTGAATAATTCATCAAAGAGGACCTTCAATATTTACTCTCTATTTTAGACCCACATTTACTAATTACCTATAGGATATTACAGGTTTAAGAAATGATTGTGTTTTTCTTAACAAGAGAGAATGGCATACTCCACGAATGCCCTTACATTCTCAAATAAATAACGAATGATTTGAAATCCAGCTGTGTGGGCTATTGGACGGTGAAATCTGAGTTCTTATAGTTACAAGCCTCCTAAAGGTGTTTTCATCATAAAACCAACAAGGGAAACACTAATGAAAGAAGGTACAAGTTAGAAATTTGCTAATAATTTGTAATTCTGTGCCAGTATAGGGCTGGAAGTGAGTACGAAAGTATATAGTTCGGAAAACTTGTACAAACATAAATCAATATAATAGCTCAAAAAAGAATCTTACCTCTATACCTCATATTTGATGTTTGTGCTTAACAAAGTTGCTTAGGCATCAGTTGTTGGGACCATACAGTGACATAGCAGCATTGAACTCAGCTACTGGGAAACACATAAATGAAAATCCAATGTAACCCATCCCAATTATAAACTTAAACTTATTTTGATGTATATGTTAGTTTATATTTGAAAAATGAAGATGATGACAAAACATGTAGTAGATTGAAAACCCAAAAGTTACATTTTGCTTTAAATAAAGCTATTTACACACATACTAGCAACTAAAGATTCTGGTAAGATTGCTTCAAGTTCTTACACTATACATTACAATTATATCATGAAGTGCAGTACTGGTATTTTTTATAAGAAGTAGTTGTAATGGGCTGGACTTTTTTTCTTGTCAATCACATAATTAGTGATGCATAAAATCTTTTTAGAAAAACACGCCTACTCACTGTCATAAAATCTCAACTATCTATTGTAACCATCTTTATCAATAAGAACTTAGATTTTAATACTGAAATGTCTAAAACACTCTGATAGATAAAGGTAACATTTAAATGTGTAAAAAACTCACTGATAAATTATGCCAAAAAGAATAATTAAAAGGAGAACCCTTCACTTTATATTCACTCTTTTGTGTGTGTGTGTGTGTGTGTGTGTGTGTGTGTGTACAAAGTAATGCAAAAAAATGTAGTCTATTATTCACATAAATATTCTTAAGTCATCACAAATTTAGCTGATCGAATTATTAAAGACCTTGTTATATAAATATATGTACTATATTTGCAGAACAGTCATAGTAGGCATATCAAATAAAGATGCTGAATTACAATTTTCATTATAAATTATCAGTTTGTTTGAGAGAAGCTCACCATTAGAACTATTCTCATTTAAATCATGCTCATTTGAATGTATTCATGTACGGATTGACAAAGAATCCCCTTCTGCATTATATTGCCTTTCCTGGAGCCCGAATTTCATACTGTTTGGCTGTCGTTGGTCTGTGCAGGAGATCAGAGCCCTAATAATAGATTTTTGACGGTGAGCTCGCCTGCTACCTGCCCTACACAAATCCTCACTGTTCATGTTTGCTTCATGGCAACAAAGCAGACAGAAGGAAAATGCCAAGTGCTGAGTTTGAGGTACAGCCTTGCCTTGGCTTGACATTTCAGCAGAAGAGCAGTTTATGAGATGCATAATTTTTCATCTGGGACTCAGCTGCCACAGTCATAGATGCTTACAGCTCATCGACGGACTGGAGCAAGGGCAAAGGTTTAAAGCATAGATCAAGCTCTCCATCCTTTCCTTAGGTATTTTAGAATAACTATTGTCCTGCAGATAACTGATCAAATCAAAAAGTATTTAAGAGCCAACAAATTCATGGCCACATGGATATTATATATGTTTTCTTTTGTTCAAAATTAGGAAAATGAATTAGTGTCTGTATCAGCTCTTAAGAAAATATTCGATAGACTTTGTAAACTGAAAGACTCTGGCAAACATATTAAGAAAACTTACCTTTGCAGCAGTGGTAATGAATTATTAAATTTCTTTCCTCTATGTGTGTGTGTGTGTGTGTGTGTGTGTGTGTGTGTGTGTGTGTGTGTGTTTTCTACAAAGAATGATGTCAAGCTTGAAATTAATCAAAAAATGTTCTATTATGAAAGTAAAACTAGAGAGTATTGTGTCACTGTTTAAACTTGAATTTAAATATTCACAGATTCATGCATATCTACTGTCCTAAAAAATCAGTGTAGGTACACGTCACTGACTGTTTAATTTAGAACTACACATCTCCGTAAGCTTCAGAAACAGTTCACCATGTCACAGTCTCATACAGAACAATGGTACAGTACATTGGATTAATTAAAGAAGCCTTGCAGAGAACTGAGTTCTCAGTATGTCAAGATTTCAGTTTTATGTTAAATATTTTCTAAAGGCCAGACCCTTAAATCTCAGGGGCTGTACCAAGCAGTGAGCTGTGAATTTAACCATAGGCTAACTGCTAATGATAAGGAAAAGAGTCCTGGTTGAGGCAGCTGTAATACAGTCATTGGATTAGGCTATCAATCACTCAGCTCCCTAAGGAAAAGGGGAAGAAGACCAAACAGTGAAAAGGGAAATTAGGAAAGGAGGGCATGACTAGAATGAGATTCCTCACCATCCTTATCCATTCGTAGTTTTAAATCCCTAAGCTTTAGACCAGACTCTCCAGGATTGCTCCAACTATAAAGCCAACACATTTATCCCAAACATCGGGAGAACTATCAAAATGTCATTGGCTCTCAGTAGCTGAAGATCTCAAACCCTGCTGGAAGCAAATGCCTGATTACATAATAAAAATTAGATTATGCCTTAAGTTTTGGACTTAAGATTTATATGTATGATTATTTTATGTATAGGATTTACGTATGTTGGTAAGGGAAATATTCTTATTTAACTTATAACCTGGGGCCAATTTTTACTTGTGGAAGCCCTGCTGTGAGGTGAGATTCCAGTAGGTCAGTGGTTCTCAAACTAATCCAGACTGCTGAGCCCCTCCTTCAGAGGTCTGGGAGGGCCCAGAATCTGCTTTGAACAGTAGATGAAGAAAGGTTAGAATCATCGAGCATTTTAATGTGAGTTCTTATTTCCAAAAAGTGTCAAAGGCTTTTTATCTGTGGTAAAATTAAAGAACTATGATATTCCATAAATAAATTTAGAATCTCTGTCCACCGCTAGGTATCCGAGATAAATTGTGGCAAATAGAATTCGTTCTTAAGAAAAGTAGTGGAAAACAGTATTTGAGGTCTCAGAATAGAAAGAATGTGCCACTCTAGTTAAGATAAAGTTTTTCTAGTTATAAAATAAATAAGTCATGGGGATGAAAAGTACACTATAGGGAATATAGTCGATAACATTGTAATAATATTGTATGGTGACAGATGGTACTTCACTTACGGTGGTGAGTATTGAGTAATGCATAGAATTGTCCAATCACTATGTTGGACACCTGAAACTAAGATTACAGTGTATGTCAACTGTACTTCAATAATAGGAAAATTTGGAGATTAATTTTTATGCAAAGAGAACCCATTCTAAGTGCCACTTAATAGTCCTTTAAAAAGAAAACAGGTGTCAGAGAAGGACAAGGGTAAAATTAAGCTCATGATCATGAAATGTCTTTTTCTTTTTGACTTTGTGCAGATACTAACATATTGAATAATAATGGTTCTCTCTCAGGACAGGCACTTACATATCAATGAATCTAGTTATTTCTTCACACTCTTAACTGTAGGAAACAACAGTTTTGGTAGCCTCCTGCTTTTTTTCACTTCCTTCTTTTTTTCCTGTCATCCCCATTCAATGGCATCCTTTTATCAGTAGAAGGGAAGGGACAACCACTGTTGAGGGGTGGCAGGAAGAAGCTATTTCAATGCTGCGTCCCTGCCATTACCATAGTTATACTGTGCACTGAGAGTTTCCAAAGCTATGTTTATAGTCTGTTGGTGATATTGTTTGTCAGCCATGGAAGCTGCCTGCAGCTTGCCTGGATGATAAGTGTCCTGGTGTGCAGACCCAACAATTTAATACCATGTGAATACCTGATAGAGCAAATTACACCCAAAAATCTAAAAGGTTCTTAATTGTGGGGCATAGTGAATCCTCAAGAGATCTATGCAGTATCTGATGTTGAAGGTACAGACTGCCAAGATGATACAGGACTGATGATAAAGGAAGGGTCAAAATAGAGAAAGCAAAAGAATCTGATCAGGCCAGTTAACGTCACTTGCTATGTTTTTGTAGTCTAACACTTAATTCAATGTGTGTACACTCATTATTTCAATGTTCTTCAGATTTTTATGCTCACAAATACACACCTTAAAAACATATTAACTATGTACCCCTCCTATGTTTTAAGTCAACCTTATAAATTTTAGCCATAGTTTAAGTGATAATAAAAGATATAGTGAATAAAAGTGAAAAAAATAAAAGAAACTATTTCCCACATTCTGTAAATATTAATTCTTTAAATGACATTGCTATGTTACTCTTTTAAATAAACCTGATAGAGCATAAATAGCACAGTGATTTTATACTCATCATAATTCTTTAAAATGCATAAGGTTTGAAATAATAGTTGAAAGTTTTACATAATTTTCCCTTGAATTAGTATTTCCAGTCAACTTCCTAACCAAATTTTATCCTATTTTATTTTTAAACTTGGACATTTTTTATGGATCTTCCTATAGAATTTCTCTTTAACAAAATATATGTGTATGAATTGACATTTTTATTTTTTAATTCTGGATTAAGGCTTTAATGATAATTTTTTCTTCTAAATTGTAATAATTTACAACTTATACTTTATCCTATATAAAGCATATCTTATATCTTATACTTTCTCATAATAAAAATATATTATGTATAGTAATAATCATTCAATATAAAGGTAAATTTTATTGGGAATGCACTTCTTAATGAGAAAAATACGGTTTTTTGCAACAATTTTATCATAAATTTATTATGATGCCTATTTTTTTCTAATAATGTCAGTGCTAGCATTATTCTATTCTGCTATTAAAATTTTTTTTAATGTTTTTTATTTATTTTTTGAGAGAGACAGTGCGAGCAGGGAAGGGACAAAGAGGGAGGGAGAGAGAGAATCTGAAGAAAGGCTCTGGGCTCTGAGCTGACTGTCAGCACAGAGCTCGATGCTGGCTCGAACCCACAAACTGTGAGATCATGACCTGAGCCAGCGTTGGACGCTCAACCAACTGAGCCATGCAGGTGACTCTTTACTATTATTTTTAGATATGAATGTTTCAAAATCCTTGTTCGTATAAATCAATTTATTATAGGCATTTAACTCAAATCTTTGAACACCATCAACATTATAAGCTAAAAATTACTTAGTAATCTTTGCCAAACATAATTAGGCAATTTGATAAGCTCCTCTTTCAATTTTGCTGAAGAAGTATCTTGGAAGTCACCTGATTTTTATATTTGTTACCTGATCATAAATCACTTCTTTAAAACTAATACCAATAATTAGAATTATCATTTTGTTTGGTACCACGGAAATTTTACTGTTAGTTAATGTGCTATTATAATATTTGAGATCATTGAGAAGTAAGCTTTTTTTTTACCAAGGTAGAAAGGACTGTTAAGACATAGGAGTTGGGAACAGAAGAACCAACATGTAGATATTTTGACTGTACTCTTTGTCAGGCATATAAAATTTAAGATGTACTACATATGGAAATTGAGGATCTAGAAAATGATTCCCTTAAGTTTAGTTTACCCATGAGATAAATACTTCCATGTGAAGTGCAACATTGCGTATATATTCTTTTTTGAAGAGATCACTAGCTTCTTTCATTGAATCTTCACACAACTTTATGACACCAAAGCGATACCTTGGTTTTTCTTTTTATATCAGTTTGACTTTGTTTCTTAAAATAGCACCAGCAACTTTAAGAAAAATTTCATGCATGGGCTAACAAATCTCAGTATATAAGTTAATATATGCTGGTGGAAGTATTTGAAAATTTATATTTGCCAGACATTTGTTACTGGCAAAATCGGTCAGCACTTCTGCACTCATCAGCACTGGCTATTCAAGCAATGAATAGCAGCTACATGAGAATATCAAGGCCTTTGAATAATATTATCTTTATTTGCCCACACTGTACTGAACACTTTCTATGCATTTTTATTTAAATAATTGTATGCTGCAGATATCACTGGCCCCATTTTATAGCCTTAGAAACTCAAACTCCAGATTGTTAAGCAACTTGTCAAAATTTACATAGCCAGGATATGTCATATTTTGGATTCAAACTCAGATCTGTCTCCAAAGATGAACAGCTAGGCATTTTTATTAATGTCTTATTCCAATATCTGCCATGATAAGTCTCTGTTGACTTATAATGTACACATTAAATTCTCAAAGACTACAAATGTCATTAACTAATCGAACATTTATTCTATCTGGATTTGAAAGTCTGTGGGTGTACTCTTCTGCAACCATTGTCAAAATCATGGCCTTATTAACTGCATCATTCCATCTCTATATTGAAAAATTGAGTCAAAAAGGTGAATTAGGGAAGAATTCTTGATTTCATTACAGAGAACAAAAAAATGACAGAAAGCATTCAGGCATTTTTCTTCTAGTGTAAACATGCAACGTTTGCTTGAAATGAAGCTGTCATCAATATAGCAATAAATAACCTTATTTCTTACTGGCTTAGATAAACTGTATGAGGGCCTGGTCCAACTGTGGTGCTGAGAAAAAACTTTGAGTGTCTTTTTTAATTTCTTCTTTCTAATCTTCAGTCAGTTACAAATGACCATGTGTTCCTGCAACTGTCTCACCTTCTTTTTGGACAGATCCATCTTTTTCCCCAGCAGCAGTATCATCTCCTTTATAATTTCAACTGAGCTTGCAAAAAGAACCACTAAGTAATTCAGATGCTACTTTTTCATTAGGTGGGGAGGGAGAGAAGGACATTTTGAAGGTGGTGAGTTGAGGAAGAAATTGGACCAAAGAAAACTTGCTAAGCCCCTTCTGAACGGGGAAAAAAAGGAAATGGAACCATTTCTCACTTTCCCTGGCTTAAAATAAAGCAAGATAAAATATAAATAAAATAAAATAAGAAGACGAAACTCTTTTAGCACACATCTGCCATGATATGATATGAGAAATTTTAATCAGTATAAATTAATTTGAAAAGTATATAGATCAGAAGTCAAGAGTTCAAGGAATGTTTCTAAATTGCTCTCAGTTCATTTAGCACATCTGTTTGGATTAAAAGCTTCTTAAAAGCAGACACCATTGCTATTTCTTCATGATCTCCTCCAAAGCCTAGGAAAAACATGGGCACGTTGTAGACATGAAAAAAACACCATTTGACCTGTAATACTCAGCCGTCTATAACTGAGAAATTTTAGGGATGAGACTGCCTCTTAATCTCTGACATCCATCTTGACTTGCTGGTGAACCTTTGGTGACTGAGTGAGAAATTTTAACTAATAGAATATAGGCCATCTTATGATGTATTCAAAGTGCTAAAAGGAAAAAGTCTACAGTTAATAATACTCTATCCAGCAAAGCTATCATTCAGAATAGAATGAGAGATAAAGAGTTTCCAACGCAGACGAAAGTTAAAGGAATGTACGACCTCTAAACCAGCCCTATAAGAAATGTTAAAGGGGACTCCTTGGTTGGAAAGAAAAGATCATGAGCAAGCGTAAGGACAGAAGGGAGTACAAAAGCAGTACAAATAAGTATATCTGTAAAAGTCAGTCAAGGGACTCACAAAATAAAATGATCTAACGTATGATACCATAGATCTAAAATATCAGTGGGAGAAAAGTAAAGAATAGGTTTTAAATTAAGCAGCCATTAACTTAGTATAGACTGCTATATGAAGATGATAGTATATATAAACCAAATGATAACCACAAATCAAAGCCAGTAATAGACATGCAAAAAATAAAGAGAAAGGAATCCAAATATATCACCAGAGAAAGCTAACTAATCATGAGAGAAGAGAGCAAGAAAAGAAAGAAATGGAGAAAAGCTACAAAAAACAACCATAAAACAAGTAGCAAAATGGCAATAGATACATATCTATCAATAATTACTTTGAATGTAAATAAACTGAATGCTCCAGTCAAAAACATAAGGTGAAAGAATGGATTAAAAAAAATAATAAGATCCATCTCTATGCTGCCTATAAGAGACTCATTGCAGAGCTAAAGACACTTGCAGATTTGAAGTGAAAGGACAAGCAAGGATTTATCATGCAAGTAAATGAAAAAGAAAGCCAGGGCAGCAATACATATATTGGAAAAAAAATAAACTTTAAAACAAAGACTGTATGGTTAAGCATCCAATTTTGTCTCAGGTCATGATCTCACCTCTCCTGAGTTCAAGCCCCATGTCGGGCTCTGTGCTGACAGCTCAGAGCCTGGAGCCTGCTTCAGATTCTGTGTTTCCCTCTCTCTTTGTCCACCTCTGCTCACGTGCTCACTCTCTCTTCCTCTCTTTCTCTCAAAAATAAATAAACATTAAAAAGTTTTTTTTTAAATACTGTAGCATAAGACAAAGAAGGACACTATATAATCATTCAGGGGAAAGTCCAACAAGAAAATATAACTGTAAATATTTACACACCCAACATGGGTGCACCCAAATATTTAAAGTAGTGAATAACAAACATAAAGGAAATAAGAAATAGCAATAAAATAATAGTAGGGGACTTCAACACTCACCTCACATAGATGAGCAAATCATCTAAAGAGAAAATCAGCCAGGAAACAATAGCTTTGAATGACGAACTGGAACACATAGATTTAACATATATATTCAGAACATTCTATCCAAAAACACCAAAATATATCTTCTTTTCAAGTGCACAAGGAATATTCCCCAGAAAAGATCACATATTACACCACAAAACAAGTTTCAACCAATTCAAAAAGATCGAAGTCATATCATGCATCTTTTCTGACCACAACACTATGAAACTAGAAATCAACCACAAGAAAAAATGATACAGAAGTGCTGATGCATAGGAGCACATGTACCCCAATGTTCATAGCAGCACTTTCAACAATAACCAAATCCTGGAAAGAGCCTAAATGTCCATCACTTGATGAGTGGATCAAGAAGATGTGGTATATATATATACAATGGAGTACTACATGGCAATGAGAAAGAATGAAATAGGGCCATTTGGAGCAAAGTGGATGGACCTCGAGGGTGTGATGGTAAGCGAAATAAGTCAGGCAGAGAAGGACAGATACCATATGTTTGCAATCATAAGTCTAACAGGAGAAACCTAACAGAAGTCCATAGGGAGGGGAAGGGGGAAAGTGAGTTGGGGAGAGAGAGGGACACAAATCATGAGAGACTATTGAATACTGAAAACAAACTTGGGGTTGAAAGGGGAGGGGAAGGGGGGAAAGGGGTGATGGTCATGGAGGGTCATGGCACTTGTGGGGAGAAGCACTGGGTGTTATATGGAAACCAATTTGATAATAAACTATAATAATAAAAAATAAATAAATAAATAAAATTTTAAAAATATGGAAAGAGCACAGATTCATGGAGGTTAAGTAACATGCTACTAAACAATGAATAGGTCAACCAGGAAATCAGAAAAATACATGATAAAAATACATGGAGACAAATGAAAATGAAAATCTTTGTTATGCAGCAAAAGCAGTTTGAAGTGGGCAGTTTATAGCAGCATAGTCTACGTCAAGAAGCCAGAAAAATCTCAAATAAACAACCTGAACCTAAAGGAGCTAAATAAGAACAAACAAAACCCTAACCAAACCAGTAGAAGGAAGGAAATACTAAATATTAGAGCAGAAATAAATGAAATAGAAACTAAAAGAATAAAATCAGTAAAACAGGTCAGTGGAACCAGGAGCTGGTTCTCTGAAAAGATCAACAAAATAGAGAGAGAGAGAGAGAGAGAGAGAGAGAGAGAGAGAGAGGACTCAAAGAAAATCAGAAATGGAGGAGAGATAATGACCTATAAGAGAATATTATGAAAAATTATATGCCAAAACATGGAACGAACTAAATTTCTGGATAAATTTCCAGAAACATATAACCTTCAAAACTGAGTCAGTAAGAAATAGAAATTTTGAACAGATCAATTACCAGCAATGAAATTGAGTCAGTAATCAAAAACTTCCAACAAATAAAATTCCAGGAACAGTGGTATCACAGGTGAATGCTGCCAAACATTGAAAGAAGAATGAATGCCTATTCTTCTCAAAGTATTCCAAAAAATAAAAGAAGAAGAAAAACCTAAATTAATTCTACAAGGCCAGCATTACTCTGATACTAAAATGAGATAAAGACACCACAGACAAGAGAACTACTGGCCAGTATTTTTTATGAACATAGATGGGAAAATCCTAAAAAAAAATTTGCAAATTAAATCCAACAATACATTAAAAACAACATTCTCTACAATCAAGTGAGATTTATTCCTGGGATGCAAGATTCTTTCAGTATTCACAAATCAATGTGATGCACCACATTAATAAAAGAAAGGATAATAATGATAATTTCATATGATCATTTCAGTAGACACAGAAAAAGCATTTGACAAAGTACACCATTCTTTCATGAATAAAAACCTTCAACAAAGTAGGTTTAGAAGGAACAAACCTCAACATAATAAAAGGCCATTTATGAAAAACCAACCGCTGATATCATATTCAAATATCAAGAACAAGACAAGGATGTCCACTCTCACCACTTTTATTCAACATAGTACTGGAAGTCCCAGCCACAGCAATCAGACAAGAAAAAGGAATAAAAGAAATCCACATTGGCAAGTAAAAAGTAAAACTTTAATTATTTGCTGATAACTTGATACTATACATAGAAAACCTTAAGACTCCTTCAAAAACCTACTAGAACTGATAAATGAATTTAGTAAGGTTATAGGATACAAAATCAATGTATAGAAATCTATTGCATTTGTATACACTAATAATGAAACAACAAAAAGAGATATTAGGAAAGCAATCTCATTTATAATTGCACCAAAAATAATAAAGTACCTATGAAACCTAACCAAAGAGGTAAAATACCTGTGCTCTGAAAACCATAAAACAATGATGAAAGAAATTGAAGACAGTGCATACAAATGGGAATATATTACATGTTCTGGGATTGGAAGAACAAATATTGTTAAATTGTCCATACTACCCAAAACAATCTACAGACTTATGGAAGCCTTATTAACATACCAATAGCATTTTTCACAGATCTGTAACAATCCTAAAATTTATATGGAGCCACAAAAGACCCTGACTAGTCTCAACAATCTTGAAAAAAGAGAAACAAAGCTTCAGGTATCACATTTCCAGATTTTAAGTTGTATTACAAAGCTATAGTAATCAAAACAGTATGGTACTGGCACAAAAATAGACACATAGATGAAAAGAACAGGATAGAAAGCCCAGAAACAAATGCACAATTATATGGTCAATTAATCTTTGTCCAAATAGGCAAGAATATGACTCTTCAACAAATGCTGCTGGGAAAATTGAGCAGTTACATACAAAAGAATGAAAGGGACCACACACAAAAATAAACTCAAAATGGATTAATGACCTAAATGTGAAAAATAAATCCATAAAAGGCCTTGAACAGAACACAGGTATCAATGTCTCTGACATTGGCTCTAGCAACATTTTCTAGGTATGTCTTTTGAGGCAAGGTAAATAAAAGCAAAAGTAAACTATTGGGACTACATTAAAACAAAAGGCTTTCACAGTGAAAGAAACAACCAACAAAACTGAAAGAAAACTTACCAAATGGGAGAAAATATTTACAAATGGCATATCTGATTAAAGGGTTAGTATCAAAAATATATAAAGAACTTATACAGCTCAACACCCAAAAAACAAAACAATTAAAAAATAGGCAGAAGACATCAATAGACATTCTCCAAAGACATATACAAATATATGTGAACAAACACATGAAAAGATGCTTAACATCACTCATCATCAGGGAAATCATAATCAAAACTATAATGAGATATTACCTCACACCTGGCAGAATGTCTGTAATCAAAAACACAAGAAACAAGTGTTGGTGAGGATGTGGAGAAAAAGGACCTCTCTTGCACTGTTGGTGGGAATGAATACTGGTGCAGCCACTGTAGAAAACAGTATAGTTTCCTCAAAAAAATAAAAAATAAATCTACTTATGATTCAGTAATCATACAACTGGGTGTTTATCCAAAGAATACAAAAACACAAATTCAAAGGGATACATGCACCTCTATAATGTACTGGAACATTTATTTACAATAACCAAACTATGGAAACAGCCCATGTCCATTGATAGATAAATCAATATAGAAGTGTGTGTATGTGTGTGTGTGTGTGTATACATGTACATATAGAGTCCACTGTATGTGTGTGTATATATATATATAAACATGTATATACTGTATGTATATACATACAGTGGAATATAATTCAGCCATAAAAATAACAAACTCTTGCCATCTGTAGATTGCCAATCTTGTAACAATGCGGATAGAGCTAGAGAGTATAATGCTGAGCAAAATGAGAAAGACAAATGCCATATGATTTCACTCATGCAGAATTTAAGAAACAAAACAAACACGCAAGGGAAAACAAAAGATAGTGAAAGCCAACCAAAAAACAGACTCTTAAGTATAGAGAACAAACTGATGGTCAGCAGAGGAGAGGTGGGGATGGGGATAGGTGAAATATACAAAGGCAGTTGAGTACACTTATTGTGATGACCTCTTAGTAATGTATAGAATTGTCAAATCGCGATATTGTACACCTAAAACTAATATAACAATAATATACTAAAATTAAAATTAAATACTTAGTAAAAAAAAGAAAATAGGCCATTTTACTAGGTACTAGATGCTAGGAGTTTTTCATGTATTATATCATTTAATCATTACAACAACCTGATCACATGGTCACATTTATTGACCTGTATTACTGAAAAAGAAACTGAAGTCAAGTATATTCTGTAGTGTCACACAGCTCATAGTCAGGTGTATTGGGATTCATGCTATCTATCTTTTAATATTATGAATTTAACCACTGTGTTACAATTGCTTCCTCACTCCTGTTCATTCTGTATTAATTTACTCTATTAGCTTTTGTAAATTCTTAACATATTGTAGGATGAAAATATCTAGAGACCCACTTTTGTATTTCTTAAGCAAAAAAAAATTTAGACTGAAAATAATCTATAAATATAGCACTAAGATTAATCACTATTTTAAAAAAATTCACAGGAATGACAGGTCACAATTACACTATAAGTGGTCTAGTAAACCTCTCAGTATTCCTATTAACCTCTGTGCTTCGTGCATTTCTCATATTAATATACTGAGAAATAACACAAAGAAACATATGTACTTTTCAAGGCAGATGCCAAAGGTTTAATGGATCAAATTATTTCTGTGCTGGATTTTTATTCATGAGTTCCAAATGTTTGGTCTTTTACTTTAGTTTAGTCCAATATTAAAATGGAATTATAAATTTCTCCATTAAGTAGTATAAAATAAAACATAATAGAAATGAATTGGGCTAACAATAACAACTTGAGTGGTTGAAATATCTTTATGACTTAGCTTTTCTAGTTCCCTAAACCCTTGTTTTAATAGCAAGTTTATACTAGATGAGAATATGGTAACTTTTTTGTAGAAATAATGTGTATGTGTGTGTATCTGTTTGTTCCTTTTACATTATTCTAAATCATTTCCAAAGGCTTTTCTTCAGTTTTACCTTTATTTTTTAGAAAGAGAGAGAGTATGAGTTGGGAAGAGAGAATCTCAAGCATGCTCCACACTCAGCACAAAGCCCAACACAGGGCTTGAGATCCCATGATCCTGGGATCATGCCTTAGCCAAAATCAAGAGTCAGGCACTCAACCAACTGAGCCCTCAGATGCCCCTAGTTTTGCCATTTTTATATAGGGTTATAAAATAATAGGAACCACCAAGGTCTTCAGTGTGACAATAGTCACCTAAGGAGATTATTAAGAAAGGTGATCCTGAGCTCAGAGAATATCTAATTCAGTAGATCTGAGATGAGACCAGGAATGTATATGATTTTTTCTCATTAAGAATCTCAGAGGATTCTGATACCCATTTATCTGTAATCTTCAGTTCCCATCGTAAAGGGGAGGGGGGAGAAAACCTTAATATGGGGAATGTTACCATTATAAGATATAATAATTTTGTATAATAAAAATTTGAGATGTTTGTCTTAGGAAGAATGAAATGAACCAATTTATCCTTTATAAGTTAAATGTAGTCATTGATCATTCTTATTTTAGTTTTTTAAATATAACAACTTACATTTTAAATAAGCAGATCCTCAGGTGGACTCTCTAAAATTCTCACTAAAATATCTGAAGATATAAAAAGTGACAAAAGTTCAAAGGAAGAACAAAAACTTGACTCTTAATAGTCATAAGTATCAAGCAATTTTCACTAACTTTCTGTTTGGTGACCGTTTTTGATGGGTATTACACTCTGGATGATGGGATATATCATTAAAAGCCCTTCTTTGCCACTCCTAGTTCTGGACCAGGTATTTCTGAGAATGTGTATGTGATTAGATGTATCAAAAGAGCTGTTATTATAAGAATATTTTTGATAAGTAGCCCAGATTTGTTTGTTTTTTTTCCCTAAACCAGGAAAAGATAAAAAGAGTCGAGAAACATGGAAGCCGTTTTATGCCTGTTTTAAGGAAGCAGGGTTGTTTTTGTTCCTGTGCCACAGGAGAAAGTATTGAATGAATGAAGACCTCATCTCTCTCTCTCTCTGGGAGAGTTAGCGAGGGATCGCTAGAGGGAGCACCTAATGTTTAAGAGCTCTAATCCTCATAAACTAAGATCTTCAAGTAGAATTAGAGACTCCGAGATTCCTCATATCCATTCCCTGGGAATTATGTAGTTTTACATGTATTCCATCTTTACAGAGTGTCAGATCAAAGCAAAGAGTAAAAGATAAAACTTTCCCACTTTAATCTCTCAAAGTCCCATGGTCTGCTGAACCAGGAATTTGCCCAACCAAGCAGAAAGCAGACCGTAAAACCAGGGAGCAGTTCACACTGGGCTGAGATAAGGTGATACAGAATAGAGAATAGATAAAGAAATAGTTAAAAAAAAAAAAAGGGAGAGAGAGAGAGAGAGAGAAAAGAAAAACAGTAAAGAAGCAAAACTACAGTAGCACAAATAAAAGTCTGCATTGCTGTAATGACAGAGCAAAATAGAAACCTTGGAAACTTGAATTAGTGTTGTGAAGGATAGCCTTAGGAATCTCTCCAGAAACACAGAGAAACAAATCAGAGCAATTAAAATCCTGAAAAGGAAGGTGATGGACATATAGACAACCCAAAAAGGAATTCGGGGTGAACGTAGCAGGATGGAAGTGATAGGACTTAGCCTTGCTAGGTACTTGCCATGGGAATTTGCCATGTATCAGTCACTGTTCTAGCTCACTTCCTGATTTAACTCTTTTTAATAGCCACTTTTTGTATGTAAATTTATAATGAAAAATGTACATTTTAGAACATATTTTTAACTTTCCTAAATTAAAATGAAATTTAATTAGAAGGAATTCACTGATTACCAGGAAAGCACAGAGACCTTGACCAGGCACATTTTACAAAATATTTTGAGTTGCAAGATTATGTAGGTAAAATTAGGCTAGCCACCGGTATAGTCTCAGTAATTCTAAATTCCAGAAGGAAACAGAGTGGTTCATATTTTTAGGAGAAAGGTAATCACACATCCAAGTTGATAATTAATGTGTCAGTTCAGGAGGAAAATTCTCAGATACACATGGGTTCAGAAAATACATTTCATTCTTTAAAAATATTATTGAAGATATATGTACTAAATAACGGAGTAATAAATTACAACAGTGGTTTTCAAATTATGGTTCTGGACCAGCAGCAAGCATCACTTGGGAACTTATTAGAAGCACAAATTTTTCAGGGCCAACCCCAGACTTACTAAATCAGAAGCTCTGTAGTGTGGGGCCCAGCAGTCTGTTTTAACAAGCCCTCGAGGTGATTCTAATGCATGCTAAAGTATGAGAACCATTGAATTAAATTAATGAATTCAAGAATTAGAAGGCATTCCATAAATTTTAAGCTTTTTAAAAAACTAACCTTATATTTAGGTTAAATAATTATTAGAAATTGAGTTTTAAAACTGAATGCCTGTGTCAAAAATCAATCCTGATATAAAGCCACAAGTATTAACAAAAAATTTAAATTGAATAATTTAGATTTAAATCCTAGATTCTTTTAATAAAGAGCAATTTATGAGAAACAACAGAAATAAGTAGGTGGGGAATTCAGATGTGCAAAATTTCTTAAACTAAATAGGAGATATTTTTAGTTTCACTGTTGACTTAGATACTTTTTAAAAATGTAGGTTGAAACAGCCTTTTGAAGAATCTAAGGATAAGTATTATTTGAAATAGTAAAATTTGTAAAAGGATATATATACTATATGCTTATTTATAATTCTCTTTTTTTAATGTCTAAGATCTTTGATTATTTCCCTCTTTCATTCCTGATACTGGTAATTTGTGCTTTGATTTTTTTTCTTGATTGTTCTGGTTAGAAGTTATTAATTTTATTGATATTTTCAAAGTACCAACTGTGGCTTTCTGACTTTTTCTGGCCTTTGTTCACTTTCTTTTTTCATTTCTTACCTCTGTTCTCTCCTTTTTTTCTACTTGCTTTGAATTTTATCTGCTCCTCTTTCTAGATCCTCAGGGTAGAAAGTAGACATACAAATAATTAACTAAGGCCTTTTTCCTATTTTTAATATAAACATATAAAGCCTTAAATTCCCTCTGAGAATTACTTTAAGAACATCCTACAAATTACTTGTTTTATGTTTATGATCTGCTACTATGCTCTAAAATGTAAACTTCCCTCGAACAGTGTTGTTTTGCTCTTTTACTCACTGTTGTATCTACTGTTGCTAGGAGAGCAGCTGGCACATAAAAGGTGTTCAATAAACGTTGTTGAATGAGTGAATCTTCAAAATTCAGACCTAAAGCAAAGAATGGTTGTATTGCAATACAATTAGAAAATAATCTCACTGATAGTTGTGGTAAGCAGCATGGTGGTCGAATGCATTGACTTGTGAATTCATATATTTTGAGACTGAAAAACAACACTTGTCTGCTTGAGTTTCCTCATCTGTATAAGAGGAATAAGAATTCTACCTACTTCAGAGGTACTTTGTGTTACTTAAGCTAGATACATATAAAATATGGTTAACAGTTATATAGTGCTTCTTCCTTGCCAATACTACAAAAATAGTCTCAGAATATTTCTGTAATGGAAAAGTAATAATGAAGCTAGCTGACTAAAAGTTGATTTTTTATAAAGCATCAAATAAAAGTTTTAGAGCGATTTCACTTATGAATCTGAAAATATATTGATTGCTAGGAAATTAAATTCAATAATATATAAAAATCATTATCCAACATGATCAAAAAAGGGTATTCCAGGAATTTGAGGATAACTTAATATTATATTATTTACATAATATCAGCATTGTTATTTAATATTGATCTGGAAGTAATATGTTACATGAAAGAAAAGCTCTAAGTTTTTGGAAAATATACTTAGTTACCTGGAGATGCTCTGCTCATATGCCTAAGAAATGCAAAACAAAATATTAAATCTCAGAATTAATAAAAGTATAGGATAGTGTAATGACAATGGTGGCACTAAGGTATCATAACAGCTACTTCTTGTTACAGGGCCCCTAAGTAGCAGGCATTGAACTAAGCAACCTTTTTAAGAATCATTTCACAAATGAGGTAAATGGTCCAATGCTCTCAGGCAGCAATGTCTGCACTGTACAGCAGACATATAAACATAAGCTGCTTTCCTATCCACCAGCACTCACACTGACAAAAACAGCACAAAAATACAAAAATCACAATTGTCCATCCTTAACAAAGAATACATGGGACTCAGAGAAGCAACCTAACTGCAGCACAGAAAAGCAGATTTGAATAAATGACAAAACATAGTATAGTCTCATAGTAAAAGACTCATTATTATAAATATGATGTTTATTTCATGTTTTTAAGTTTATTTATTTTGAGAGAGACAAAGAGTGTGAGTGGGGGAGGGACAGAGAGGGAGACAGAGAATCCCAAGCAGGCTCACTGTCAGCACAGAACCCCTTGTGGGGCTTGATCTCATGAACCAAGAGATCATCACCTGTGCCAAAATCAAGAGTCAGAGGCTTAACCACCTGAGCCACTCAGGAGCCCCTCAAATTAAGTTATAGGTTTAATGCAATTACAAAATTACAATGAGCTTTTTTTCTCCAAGACATACAAAAAAGTCTAGAAGCAAGAGCAAACAGGAAAAAAATGTTACTGAGTAATTTTTTTGACAAGAAGAAAGTGAAAAAAGACATATAAGCAATAATTCAAAGCAATTTCAAATTTATGTTAAGTAAAAAATATATGCTGGTACAGAAATCGACAGACAAACCAAGACAACAGAGAACCCTGAAGTAGACTCTATATTCCAAATAACATGACGTATTATAAAAGAAGGCTCTCTAGTCAACTGGGAAAAGATGTTTTATGAATAAATAGATATATTAGCTCTTGGAAAAAAATCTAGTGTAGCCTTTCTACATAATATATAGCAAAATAAAGATTAAAAACTTAAAGGAATACTGTACTAACCTATTAAAGAAAAGGGGGTAATTATCCTATTTGAAAATGGAAATGATAAGCTTTCTAAAGTTGAAAGAAAAGGAAAAAACATTACAGTGAAAATGTTCAATATATCTGCATGTAACTTTTCAATTTCTATATATAAAAAATGAACAAATTAAGAGATGAATGTAAAACTGTTTTAATTAGATAATAATGCGGTTGCTTCAAACTGAGGTACTGTCTTCTCATTCAGAGAATACCACATAATACACTACTCATATCCTCAACAAAAGATCCATAAACAGCACAGGAACACCACTGAGGTTGCTTTTTTTTAAAGTTTATTTATTTTTGACATAGAGACAGAATGAGAAGGGGAGAGGCAAAGAGAGAGGGAAAGAGAGAATCCCAAGCAGGTGCCACACTGTCAGCATTGAGCCCAGTGTGGGACTTGAACTCACAGTGAGATCATGACCTGGGTCAAAACCGAGAGCTGGATACTTAACTGACTGAGCCACCAAGCGCCTCCTGAGCTTGCTTTCTTATGATGTCCTACAGTGTCAAGGTTTACATCAGTTAAAGCATCTCTTTTCTGGTCTGGCTTAAACTAGAGGTAGATTTTTAAAACTGAGCATAGGATGGAAAATGAACAATAATTACAAAAAAAAACCCTCATAAATCTGTTTGCAGAGACATATAAAATAAAGCATAGGTATGTTTTGTTTTGAGTATCAAATTGGTAAAAAATTTAAAGGTGATATTTTATTTAAAAGATGATAGTCAAGTAGATTTTTACACTCTATCAGTAGAATTAGAGTTTGATCTACATTTAAAAAAAAAGTATGCCCTGAGCAATTAATTGTTGTAATTTAGTGGTGTTCCTTGACTTACTGCTTTTGCTGGATTCTCTATTTCTGGATCCCATACATTCCTCATTCTTAGCATACCTTTCTGGTCCTTGCTTGAGAACATCCTGAGAATTTTAAGCATTCTGAGAAATTGCAGTAAACTTTTCAGTTTATGCATATTTGAAAATATCTTTATTCTATATTTGTACTTAATAATTTGAGTATAAAATTCTACATTAGCATTATTAAAAAAATTTTTATGTCATTTTCCAATTTATTCTATCTTTTGGTATATTGGTATCTGCTAAATTGGTATTGCAAAAGAGATATATACACATATTTTCCCCCTTTCAGATCCTTTTAGTAGTAACTACTCTACTTATTGTGATCTGGTTTTCACAAAGATTTTCCTTTAATGTATTGTCAAACTCTTGCCCTTTTTTATCTGGAAGTTTATACCTTTAGGTTTAAGAAATTTTCTAGTGCTCTGTTTGGTATAATTTTTCTTCTTCACTTTTTTCCATTCTTTTTAAAAGTCATTCTCTCTCTCCTCCCCTTTTCTCCCCACCCCTTTTCCTATTTGAATTTTATTGTCTTTTACTTTGGGATATTTATTCTTTCTTTTGAGGGATTGTTTTTATATAATTTTCAACCCTCTAAATTATTTTTTATTGGTTGTTACGTTTTCTTCCAATTCTCTCTTCTTTTCCAACAGTTTCTTTTTTATTTCATGATCATCATGATGATCTTTTAAATGTAAAGCCTTCTCTTTCACTTTGCAAGGATATTGACTGTTTTTGTTCTCTTCTTTCAGGTTTCTTTTATTCTTATTTGATCTCTAGTTCCTCTGATTTACTTATTTATTTTGATGATTTAGTTTGGTTTCTCTTCTTCATGTAGGAGACCTTCGGAGCTGTCTGTAGATTTGTGGCTGTCTTTCTGAATTCAGTTTTAAATGTGAGACCTAAAAAGGTGGGGGGGGGTGCCTGGGTGGCTCAATTAATTGGTTGAGCATCTGATTCTTGATTTCGGCTCAGGTCATGAGCTCATGAGATCATGGGTATAAGAGAGAGCTCCTCATTGGGCTCCATGCTGGGTGTGGCGCCAGCTCAAGATTCTCTCCGCCTCTCCCTCTGTCCCTCCCCTACTTGCACTCTTACTCCCTCTAAAAAACAAACAAACAAATGTGGGGCACTAAAAAGCTGATTGGAAGTTCTGAGTATGTGAGTGGAGTTTATCAGTAAAAGAGTTTAAACATAGAGTGATTAAACATTAAGCTGTACTTATGCCCAGGCTCACAAATTTAAACATCTTGAAATCTTTTCTCTGGGAATAAGTAGTCTCTCAGCAGAAGAACTGTCAAGTCTCCTATCACGCAAGCACATATCTTCCTGTATAGAAGGGAAGGAGGATGAAGGGTAGTCTCAATGTTCAATATGCAGATTTTCATTTCATGTCCCCACTTTTCATCATCAACTCAAACACAGCCTTCCACTGGTTTTGCTATCTGGTTTATCTCTGGTAGACTTCCTCCATGAAAATACATCTCTGATTTTCAGCAGACCAGTAGAAACCTGACTGCACAGAGTAGAACAGGGGACCTAGGGTCCAGTTGACTCCATATACCAATCCTTAAACAATTTGCCATTTTCAACCCTTTGTGATCCTGCCCCCCATCATCTTGCGGTGTTTCATGATCCTTTACCTTTCTGGGAGTTGTACGTGGTGAGTGTTCGTAGGTTTCAGCTAAGTTGGTTACTTCTTCTCAATCTACTTTTCATCTTTCAAAACTTATCACTGGCCACTGATGCCTTCCTCATTCCCTTCATCTTCATTAATTTATGCTTATTTTCTTTTAAGATTTACTGACTGTAACTTAGGTGGAATTTTCTGGAAGGAGTATATAGGTATGGTAAATCTGCAATATTTAACCAAAATATGTGTTACATTTGATAAAATAAAAAACAGTACTTTGAAATATTTCAGTATACGACCCTCAATATTTTAGAAATTCAACATATCACATATTATGTTTAAAGTAAATTCTTGCCTTTCATAAACTCAAGTTCACTGTCTACCAAGAGCTTTCGAAAAAGTATTCTTCTGAAATACCATTGCCTTAGTAAGAGTGTAATATATATATATATGTATATATATATATGTGTATGTGTGTGTGTGTGTGTTTATATGTCTCTACACATGTACACACAATTAAAATTGAAAGCTAATAGTACATTTTCTTGTGTGAGGAAAATATATTCTGCATTATCAGAAATCTAGATTTTAGATTTCACTAGCACTTTGAATCATTGCTACATGACAGAAAACATTGTTTCTTTCTTAAATGATGCCTTCTTTCCAATTACACACATCAAATTAACCTCATTTGGTTGTCCTCATTTTCCTCTACATAGTTTTGAAACTTTTTGAAGGGAGCAACAGCAGGAAGTTTGCTTGGGGGTTAGTAATACCACCAGGTAATTCAGCATAATTGGAGCATTGCTCTGTGACTTTCTAAATCCAGCCATTGAGGTAAGAACACTGAGGAACATTTAATAGCACAGCTTAGTCCTGAGCTAGACTATTATTAACAACAATTGCACATCTTTTTCCCTGTCCACTCATCTTCTGGACCTTCTGTCTGTCCTGCTCTAAATTATAATATGATAAAGGACAGTCAGGTAGTAAATGCAACTTTTAAAATTTGGAGCCTTAAAGAACACTGCTCTGTTATAGACTGAGACATTACTTTTCGCTTTTCTGGCACATTTTTGCCTGAGATGAAGTCCCCAAGTAGGCAAACTTTAATTGATATTACTGGTCATTAGGTAATCATTCAAGACAAAAGAGGAAATGCCTCTGAATATGAAAAATGCTAAGCTACAACCAAAGAGAAATTAATAGTTTTTTTTAGTTTCTTTGATCTTGATCTTTGCATTTCCTGGACCTGGCTACATCATGAGATGAGTGACAATAAGCACTTGTATGGCACATTACAGTTACATAAGGTGAGCTAGGTTACCACAGACTAAATACATAAATCAGCATCATCAAAGAAAACAGGTTAAATAAAGTGCCTTACCGTGGAAACCGAGAAGACAAGCTATTTCCCCTGAATGTTCAGTTAAGTTGTGAAGAATTTAGTGGATTGGAGACAAATTGAGCATGATCATGATCAAAATGCATCTGGATGATATATTGATCCATTACTTGAAATCAGTTATTCAAATATATTTATATTTCCTCTTTCATTGAATATTTATCTAATAAGTATTAATTCTTTGTTATTTTAAATTGCTCAAGGAATATAAGACTAAACAAGGTAGATAAGCACTCTGCTATTATGGAGGGAAATGTTCTAATAGAGGAGATAGGAATGAAATAAATAGATACCTAATACAATAGAATAATAAGTTCTATAAAGAAAAGTTTGGATAAGGGACAAGGGAGAAATGTGATCACTGTTTTAGAAGATATGGTCAAGAAAATCCTGAAGGAAATGTGGGCATGGGTCGTGTCTGTACCACAGGAAGAAGCCCCTCACAGGCCCTGAGATGGCAGGATGCTCAGAAACTGCAGTGAGGATGTGTGATTTGAAGTAAGATGAACAGAAAAGTGATCATGAGATTGGAAGGGTAACCAGAGATCACATAGGCCCTGTATAGATTTGGATTTTATGCTAATGTTAAGATAGTTATATGATCTATTTTTAAATAAAAGATCACAATGGCTATTATGTGGCAGATGTATTATCAGGCATGAGAATAGAGGCCGGGAGACAACTTTGAAGGCTAATGCGGGGTTCCCGCAAAAGATGATGGTGGCTTTGGCAGGTTGCAGCACAGAGGCAATGGAGGGGCATGAAAGTTGAGTACAGACTGTGTTTTGTAGATGAGTCAGTGGGATTGGCTTATGGATTGAATGTTGAAAATGATAGATAGGGAAATTATAGATGACTCCAAGGAGTTTGGGCCACGCATCTGAATGAATAATGGTGCCCTCTAAAGTGACAAGGAAACCTAGAGAAGAAGAGCTTTGGGGCAGGGGAGTCTGGGCAAGATCAGTAGTTCACTTTTAGATGTATTGTCTTCATTGTCTCTTAGACTTAGAAATGAAGATGTGTAGTCACTGGCTGGATATTTGATTCTGAAGCTTAGGAGAAAGGAAGTGCTTATTATGTAAATTGAGCATCTGTACTGTAAACAGTGCATGATATTTAAAAGTATAAAAGTAATTGAACCTGGTGAAATAAACTGGAAATTACATAAAGATAAGGAAAAGAAAGGATCCAAAGATTCTTTCAACATTTTATAATCAGGAAGAGCAGGAGGATCCAGCAAACGAATCTGAGGAGGAAGATCAGGAGAAGGCATAATATGGAAAGCACAATAGTAACAATGCACATGTCCGTGAACTAAGGTGAGAAACTGACTCACCATGGAGACTAAAGGAAGATTCCCTGAAAGAAGAAATTATTGAGCTACATCTTCAAGGTTTTAGGTTTGTAGTATAGTTTGCCAACCTCTCACAGAGTCTAAATTTTGCCCTCTTTTAAGTAGTATACATACATTCTTGTAAGAAATACGTGACATATACTCAAATAACTCAAATAATACTTCCAAATTCTTGGTATTCTTCTGAGTACTTTCTGACTTTCACAAACTCACCTAACTCTGTGTGGCAAATGTTTATAAGTATTATTAACTGGAATTTGTAGACTAGGAATAAGGTTAACGGATCTGTCTAAATGCAGATAGACTGCTGCTCAGTAAGAAAATTGAGGATAGATCCCTTGCCTTCTGAATGTTGCAAAAGAACAGCTCAAAGAAACTTCCATAGGAGCTCAATAGAGGGAAACATCACTTCTCACTGGAAGGATCAAGACTTTGTGGACCATGTGGCATTATAATGAGGACTTGAAGAAGGGATAGAATTCCAGAATTAAAGTTGTTTCTTCCTGGCATCCAAGGCCCTGGATGATTGTGTCCCAGCCTGGATAGCCAACCTCTTCTGTTCTTCCTCACTCCTCTCCTGGGCCACGATCCACCACGCTGAGCTGCTCATACTTCTATATCATGTCAAGCTCTCTCTTGCTGCCTTACCTACAAAAACTGCCTACCATTAGAGCAGCCATTCCATACATTCTTTAAGATGCTGATCAGTGTTTTCCTTATATTCCCCCAACCACTTTGGAAGACCATCCCCTTGGGCCCTTGGATCCTGTACCTTTCTTTGTCATCTTTATAAGGTATTCTGCTTCTAATCTCTTGTCTGTCTTCCTTAGACTATAGGCTTCAGGAGAGAAGGGACTTGCCTGGCGTATAGTTGGAGTTATTGCCACAAACTAGGATAGGTTGGTCACCAGGTCACTCCTGGCCCCATGGTGCTTTCCAATGTAGCAGCACTTAATAAATACTCAGTGAATCTTCCCTCCCATTATTATTAGTATTATCATTGTTAATGAGTAAACATACTTTGGTTCATATTTTTCTAAATTCCTTGTACTTAGATACACATATCTGAACTAATGTTTATTTCACTTAAAGTTTATTCTACTTTATGTTTTTCTTTAAAGTATAAGCTTTTAAAGAAAAGATGACCTTAATTTTATGGTGTTTATAGTATGCTGTGAGCTGAATGGGTATCAAAGAATAATGCATACCCTATGATGATAATAATGTAGTTTTGTGCTTCCTTCAAATAGATATTTTCTCCAACTCTACCCCTAAAATTCAACAGGAAAATAGAAAAACAATGGCTCGTGCACTTGTTACTGTATATATATATATATATATATATATATATATATTTCATTAAGCATTATCTTATCCCCAGAATATTACTACTAAATAATTTTGATCCTGAATTATACAGACACCAAGAAATTTTGGGACTGCAGGGTTTCAAATAATGCAAATGACATATATCAGACAAGCAAGACACTTGCATTTTAATACATGTGAATTCATGCAAGGAAGAGAATGGGATTGAGAGAGCTGGATAAATGTCTTACAAAAAAGCAATAAACACAGAAATCCTCCAGGAAAACTGGTGCAGTAATTTAATCACATATCCACAATATCTATATTCCTAGATAAATGCACAAGACCTTCCAATTTGTAAATAGCTTACCACCTTTCCCCAGCCCTGTCCAACACGTTAGAAAGCCATGACTGGTAAACACACAAAAGCAAAGATTTACGTGTTAAAGGTTTTACTGCCACTTTGCAGTCATAGTGTAGGTGGTTGCACTGTATTGAAAGTGGTAACTTAGGAGGAGGATACTTAAGTTATAGATGAGTATCAGTGTTGTCCATTAACATAGTTTCTAAATTTCTGCATTCCTTTTTTTTTTCTTGCAATGATTTCAGGGCTCAGAAGATGAAGAGTTTTACCTTTGGCCTTGTTGGGCCCTTGGCAACTGTACTTTTTAAGCCTTCACCAGGTTAGAAAATTCCACTTCTGAAAATCATCTCTTTGCTGGAGACTATGAGCTAATTTGCCTTAAAAAGGAATTTAATTCTGAGAATTATACATCATGAATTTAAAATATAGTCACCTACAAGTGAAATATATTTCACTTTTGAAATAAGTATTTTATATCTATTGAAAGAAAATACTCCCACATTTCTGTCTTTGATTTTGTGATACCACATGTAAAGTTGCCTTTATTTCCTATTCTCCCAAGTAACTTTAGGGTTGAAAGTTTTGCACATTGACTTCAGCTCAAATATAATTTTTAAATTAATTGTCTTTCTCTTCTAAAACCTATGAGGAAAAGTGCAGTTTGTTCATTTTAACACAACAGACAATAAAGGCCAGTGATAAGCCACAAGCTACTTATTTGATCTCAGAGACGCTTTATAATCAGAAAGTTCAAGGTGCTGGTTGTTAAATATTTTAGAGAAATTATCCCCATAAGTCTGGTCAGAGAGATAGCTTGTATGTAGTATCTTTTCCTCAGTCAAAAAAAGGTTGAAATGGATAAAGATCACTATGTCATTAATCTACTTAAAGATTAACCTTTCAAACAGCCAAGATTTTTAACATACTTGCTCTTCTTCAAAGCTCAACTGTGTTTAGCACCATGGAAAGTTTTATGATTGAATATATGTAATTATAGTATATGAAGATTTAAAAATAACTCAAGGGATCCAACAAAGTTTCCCAGTAATTAATCATTAATGAAGATCTTAAATCTGTGCTTTAAATACAGACAAAACTAGTTATAATGATCTCATTAGTGCCTTATTAAGGTTATCTATTTTAGTATTTGTCAGGAGAATTCAGATGGAAATGAACTCCTTAACATATTTAGAAAGGGTTGTTGATCATTTGCTCAGATAAAAGACGTACCATATCTGATTAATTGTTGTGTAAATAAAGAGTCAAGCTAGAAGCAACAGAATAGCTTCTAGCTAAATGTAGCTCTCTCAAAAAATAACTTCCTTGCCTGTGCTCACAGCCACGTTTTTATTTGTTTTACTAATTTAGCCAGGAAATAATTTTAAAATGTAGAAAGCTGAAGACAAAGTAGTGAAAAAGATGGGGTTTCTGGGTGGCTCAGTCAGTTGAGCGTCTGACTTCAGCTCAGGTCATGATCTCAAGGTTCCTGGGTGCCAGCCCTGCATCGGGGCTCTGTGCTGAACGCTTGCTCAGAGCCTGGAACTTGCTTGAGATTTTTGTGCCTCCTTCTCTTTCTGCCCCTCCTCCACTCACGCTCGGTCTCATTCTGTCTCTCATAAATAAATAAATATAAAACCAAAAAAAATTTTTTTAGGTAGTGAAAAAGATAAACATGACTGTGAATTGTGATTTCCCAGGACTTGGCTGAGTGTCAAATCAAATGGAGACCTTTCACAGGCACTCAAAATTTGGGTTTTTTAAGAGAAAAATGTGCTTGTTTGCCTTTGATGAAATCTGTTGCCCTAAGTTCAAATTGCAGGAAAACAATTATTTATTATTTTTAAAGATGCTCACAATTATCTCAGGATACTGGTTTGCTCTTCTAAAAGGAACACTGTGGTATAAGAGCAAGTGAAACTAAGATTATTGATATAAATATACTTCAGAGACAGAACACAGTGAATATTAAATCATAAGGGAGCATGCTCGAGATCAATTATTCACAGTGTGGAAGTCTTTCCATTCAAGTACTGTGATTCAGTGGTTCACCCAGTGGGAGAATGGAGAACACGGCTATTCTGGGATGTGGTGAGTGGACAATAAATTGAAAATGGTCTGTGTATTTATGCCCTGGTAATTAGTTCTCTACATTGTTTTAATCTGAACTAATATAATTGATGCTTTGCAGGGCTTTCAAAATATAGTATCAGCAGAGTGTGGATAATATGCAGATTTCTTGAAAAACATTGAATTTAAAATGACAGTCTCTTTGATTTGTATTACAATTCAACCTTCAACACACATTACCTCTTCTAAGATGATAAGGGGAGGCTATGATAAATATTACCACGTCTGATTGATCTAAAACCTAAAAAAAAAAACCCCACTTAATGTTTTTCTCAGCTGGTCTTTTTCTCCTAATGCCCCATTTTATTTCTGACTGGGAACATTGAAAGAAGCTTCTACCTGGTTTTACTTCATTTTTCTACCATCTTCTGTATATTTTCTATACTACACCTAATTCTCTTTAATTTTCAGACTCCTTAGTACACAGCTTCACCTCTAAGCCCCTTTCTAGCTGGAGTTTTCTGTGTCTGCGCCCTCTCTGCAGAGCCGGCTGTCCTCCAAGCTCAGGGAGCCGTTCTGCTCCGCACCAGGGTTCTTATCTCTTGCTTTTCCCATGTCTGGGGAAATCCCAGGTTTCCTTCAGCATGCAAACAAATCTTCTCTGTGAACTCTCTAGCTAAATTAGATGTTCCCTTCAAGGTCGTCCACCTACTCCCAGTGTGCTCCTGTCAAAGGACTTGCCATTTGTGTGGTTGTTATTTGATTCTCTCTCTCTCTGGCTAGTCTGAAAGTTCTTTCAGCACAGAAATGCTCTGTTAGTCCTTAAAAAAAAAAATCCCATTAGCAAAGTCCCTGGTATATAGTAGTAGGTGCTTACTAAATGCTTGGGGAATCAACATAAGAGAAAGAACAGAAGTCTTCCTGACTAAAATTGCTCAAAATACATAAAAGAGTCTATGACAGGACTTATATAACTAACTTGCTTTAAAATGTTCAGCATAGGTAGGACTGGTTGTTGAAGAATTTGACTAGACAAAGTTTCCTTCTTTGTCCCTTTCACTTTTATTTCCTCTTTTAAAGCAGACAGATTCCAAGGGTCCTATTGCCTTTCTTCAGTTGAACCAGGTATTTATTGCCTGAGTTCCACCTTAAGGTAGTGATTGCTTATATTCCAACTCTTTTCTGGCCTCACTCTCCCAGCAGCATTTACCTGTTCTATGTTTTATCCCCTCACAGCCTCATAGTTCAAGTCCATGTGAAAGAGAAGTGGTGTAAATGGCTTACCTAATTAACTTCCATGGGTAATGTATATATATTTTAATTAGATTCTTCTGGAGATCTATGATGTAACCCCAAGGAATACTGGAATATGAGGAATGTCAGCATTTGATTCAGATATGCAAGAAGGCAGCTTTGAGGAAGGAGAAGGATCAAGGATTACAGAGTCTACAGACATTATAGTGCAGTGCTGATGGCTTTCAGCACCACAGTGGCACAAATTGTTTCATCAGGAAAGCGAAACCCATTCTCTCACTGTTTATGAGCCTCATGCTCCTAATGGGAGATTGTTAGGTTTTTAGTGATTCTGTTGTCTTCAAGCCTCCTTTTCTCCCTGCTTGTTTCGCTTAACAAATATTGAGTGTCCAAATAAGTACGCCAGGCAGCCTGGTAGAATATAAGGTGAAGGAAATATATATGGCCCCAGGCTTTGAAGGTGCTTATAATCTAGTAAAGGAATAACTCTTAAACATGTAATAGCAATTGTGCTAAGTGGTATGAAGAAAACTACCAATTAGATGAGTATATGTCTCCAATATTTCAATATAACACCCACAGAGTTAGTGTTAAACACCATTATATATATAGTTCACACACTGCAATTTTTGTGGATTGAGTGTCAGGTAATGGCAGTTCATGTCCAAATACAAGGTACCTTAGATTATAAGACAATCTTCATTTTCCAGTGAGAAAATTGAGTAAAAAACTAGTTTTTAGCCAATTTGAGTGAGTACATTTTATCCATGTGAAGATAATTTTCAAATACATATTAATAATATTTAATATCTTAATTTCTTTATCCAAACATATATAAAATTGCATTGTATATAAAGTAATATGTTAATTTGGAGGTCAAATTTTCCCCTATTCATTTTTTTATTCAAACTCTTATATGCATCATCAGTAACAGTGACATCTCAGCAATGAAGCTACTTTTATAGTTTTCCAACATAGGTTTCCCAATGATATTTTTATTTTTATCTAAGTTATTTGAGATAAAACAGTTTGTGAAATCATATATGAATTTGTCAGTGAAAATTTTATATCAAGCTACAAATGCCAAATCATTTCAATTTTGGACTTTTTTCTTATTATTCATGTAAAGATATATTTATGATTTTGACAACTTTGAAATTTTAAATTGACTTTTATTCTAACATCCAGCCTATTTAGTTGTGAAGTCCTTCCCCATTATGCAGGAATAATGATTAAATCAGTGTTAGATTTATTTGCCTGATTATTTAAAATAATTCTATGAGATAAGTACCTGAATATCCAAAACATCATATGAAGTAGTTATATTTAAAATATAAGTTTATTTGGAGAGTACTACATAATTGAAAGACTTTTAGATGTTGAATATAAGGTAACCCTCTTTTCAGAGGGATACGTTTTAGGAGGTACAATTCATCTTACGTTTGAGTATTTATAGTGCAGTTTAAGTAAATTATCCAGCTGTGGACTAAATTATGTCTCCTCTCCCCCAATTCATACGATGAAGCCCTGACCCCCAATGCTTTTGGGGGTAGGGCGTGAGAGGAGGGAATAAAAGTCAAATGAGGTCATAAGGGTGATGTCCCTCTAAGAGAAGAAGACACACTGGAGCTCTCTCTCTTCCATGTTAGGACATACTTAAAAGGCTTCTGACTAAAAGCCAAAAAGAGAGGCCTCCCAAGGAGTGAGGTGAATCAGCTAGCACTTTGATCTTGATCTTCCCACACTCCAGAGCTATGAAAAATAAATTCCTATTGTTTAGGCCATCTAAACTTAGTGGCTTAGCAGGCCAATAGTCTATGGTATTTTGTTATGGCAGCCCAAGCTTTTTAATGCAATGACAGCTGACAAGCATTGATGGTAAAAGGCAAGAATCAGAGGAAAAATCAAAAATACTTCTCCTTTCTCTGCAGAGGTATAGTAGTACCCTTGGATGGCAGAAATTACATCCACACATTGGTCCCAACTGGGCTAGGAAAAAGGAAGAGACTTAGGCAGTGAATGACAAGACCACCAGTAATATGATGGGTAACCCTTATACTACATTTTCCCACATTGTAATAATCTCAAACTCGATGGGCTTATCAGATCTAAATTATTATCAACAAAGAAGTTATCATAGAAAATTTTTATAGGGATAATAAACATAAAAAGGAAGATAAGAATCACCAGTAACTTTAACATCTGGATCTAATCACCGTTCACCTTTAGTATATGTGTGTGCATGCACACACAATTTATATTTTATTGTCATAGAAAACCAATCTATTTAGTTTTATTCTCATTCTTTTTCACTTAAAATTATACCATCATAAGTAGTTTGTTATACCACTAGAAATTCCTCATGGTTGTCATTTGTAACAGTTCCATAATATGCCTGGGTTTCCTAGAATTAAATTTAAAAAAGCACACAAGTTAAAAGTTATCATCAGGCACTGAGAGATCTGACCAAGTTGGGTGGGGCCAGCTGGAGCTGTGACAAGTGTATTCTTCTTGAGGGGCTAATGGCGGCTATTCCCAAGGAAAGCTGACTGCTGAGTCAAGTCTCTGCTAGGTGTCTTCTTTGCCCCAGGCACAAATTTTGGCTCCCCCAACAGCAAGTAGGGATCCTGTGCTCTGCTAACTACACTGACAGAAAAGTCAAATGATGTGCCCCCATGTGGGACTCCAAGCTCCCTTGCTTTCCTGTTTCTTCTCTTATTTAATCCTCTGAGGAATCATGGTGAACATTTCAAGGTAAGAGAACCAAGAATCAGAGAATGAAGATGATTGTCCACGTATGTTCATTTAATGAGGGTCAGAATAAAAAGATTCTGGTGTGATGTTAAGTACAATACTGTCTCACTAACAATAGAGCTTCTCCTTAGTGGCTTAGCAGAATGCACACAGCGGAAAAAAGAATACGCCACCTGATCTTTCAGACTGGCTATGGAGTTTTGTGAAGTTGGATTCTAACTCTACACTTCCTCAAAACTGACAGACACAAAATCAGATCTTAAGCCTTCTTATCCTCCAAAATTGAAGAATGGTCTGGAATATAATCCTTTGCAACCTACAACTTAAGGCTGCCTTGAAGGCTTATCCCAGATCAAAGAGAAAAGATTGTGTTCCCAACTCCCATACTCTCTTTTTAAATCAGCATTTGGACTAAGATGCTGAGCTCTTCAGGAACTTTCTGCTGTGGGTCAGATAAATTACTCTGACCTAAATAAGACTCTTGTTTCTTACTAGTCTGCTAAAGGGAAGGACAGAACTAGATGATGTAGCACTCATTTGAAATATTCACGTAAGATATGAAGAAAATTACAAATCCACCAGAGGTCACTTGACAAGGTATAATGAAGTATCAGACTGAATTGCAGGGGAAGACCAACGGTCCAGGAGCCTTAACTGCAGGCCGCAGTAATATTTATTTGAGCTTTGGGTAGCACTCCTAGATTCTGCCTTCATGCTCCTGTGCGCTCTGTCCATGGTGCAGAGTGTTCTCCTAATAGCTGAGCATTCTGAGCACAGCGGCACTATTTTTCATTCCTTGGCTAATACTCTCCCTTGACATGGTAAGCTAAGTGGATGTTGCTGCCTAGGGACATTTATTAATACCCTTCTGAACTCAGAAGGACGAATCATACAGATTTTATAGCACAGTATTTCTCTGATATTCATATTCTATTAAAATTATTATGAGCTAATACTTAGGAAACTTAGATTAAGTTCTTTAGTTCTGGATATCTCCATCTTTTTATCTAAAATATCTGGTAATTGGTAATAATTGTATTCAATAGTACTATTTGTCTAAATTCATATGACTTAAAAGTAATTTTTACTTTTACTTGAAGCACAATATATTACTTTTCCTCAATAAAAATGTTTTAGAATACATTTGATATGGAATGTTTAATTTATAAAATTCTGAAGAGAGGAATCTAACTTATGCTACAATAAAGAAATGGGATTTTCTTAGAAAATTGATCATTTAAGTGGATATTAACAAAATGTTCTGACTTCTGAGTCAATAGGTTCCACGATTGAAATTGAGTAAGTCAGTAGGAGACAGAATAATTAAAGAAAAATTATGTTTAAAAGTTTGATGACAAGCTTAAATATCAGGTTTATCTCATAATCAGTATCGATATAAAAACTCTAGATCATAGGGGCGCCTGGGTGGCTTAGTCAGTTTGGGCTCAGGTCATGATCTCACAGTCCTGAGAAGGAGCCCTGCATGGAGTGGGGTGTCAAGCTCCACACTGGGGTTGGAGCGTGCTTAAGATTCCCTCTCTCTACCCCTCCCCCACCCACTCTCACTCACACATATGCACTCTTTCTCTCTCTCAAAAAAATCTGTACACTACATAATAGAAAGTAGACAATGTTTATATATCACAGTGACACAAATTCTGCCACATTCACATCCCCAGAGAGAGGGTTGATAAAGGCAAATGTTATTCTTAAAACAATGTAGTGTATCTGGATGTTAAAGAGACTCTGATTCAATTATTTATCCATAAAAATATACACATAAGAGCACCTACCATATCCTAGGTACTGTTCTAGACTCTAAGCCTAAAGCAATAAGCAGGACCAGGCAGTAAGGGCAGGGAGAAAAGGAATAAACAATAAATAAGAAGGATTTCAGATACTTCTAACTGCTATGAAATTAACAAAACTAGGTGATATCATTGTGATAGAGGAAGAAAGGGGTGGGGCTTTAGATTGAGGCTCAGGATAAGTGTTTCCGAGAAATGACAGTTGAACTGAGACTTGCATGATAAAAAGGTGCGAAGCATTCAATACTATGGGTACTTAGAGCACCAGGCAGAGGGAAAAGGACATGCAAAAGACTACTACCATAAGTTTGGGAATTTTAGAAACTTTAAATTCTAGTGAGGCAAGAGTGTGATGAACAATAAGAGTAGGATGAGGTAATTTATAAGTAGGAGTCTCAGCAACTGATAAGGCAGTATCCAGGAGTAAAAGGGGTAATGAATTAAAACTGACTTCCCCATTATTATCCACTGGGGGAAGTTGACATGGTTTTCTAAGAATAGATAGGACAAAATATAGCTGAAAACTCTGGTTTTGTCTTTCCAATTACTAAATCTTGACATATTCTAGAGAATAACATTTCTCTAAAAAGAAACATTTTTAGATCCGGAAGGGTGAGCATGTTTGTATTTAGACTTTGACTTGATAAAGAAATCTCTGATGTGTTGCTAGAGACCGAGCACCAAGGTTGTTATCAGCAGACCCAGGTTCGAGTACTGGTTTAAATACTTGTTAGCTTTGTGGTATTGGATTGTGCTGGCTTGATCCATCTGAACCTTGTTCCTTATACATAAAATACAATAATGGTTGTGTGGATCAGCTGACATTTAGGAAGCTCGCATGAGGGACAATGACAGGAAAATTTATCATTACATAAAAGTTCAAATAGAATTTAAGAACATCCCTTGTATGTTTGTCTTCCTTTAGTAAAACAAGATGATAAATCAAAACTGGTATTGTTTCAGTGACTCATTGATGTTTTCAGTATAGACTGAGAACTTTACCACTGATGTATTAAAAATTAGAATTACCAGTCACAGCTATTGGTAGCTAACCAAGAATTGCTGCATCATGGTCTGCTTCTGGTTGTTTCAGCCTGATCTCTTTGTTTTAGTGTCAATCCGATTGCCTCTTTAGGCATTATTTTGGATAAAAAACTAAGATAGGTAATATCAAGGTCATGTTCAGTTATATTATAAAGACTTGAGATTATAAACATGTTGGTCCCCAAATGAAAAGGTTAATTTTCCAATTATTTCAGATAAGTGTTCAATATTTTGTTTTTGTTTTTATTTTTATTCTTGTCATAATCTTCATTAAACCTAATCTTACAGAATGCTTTGTCAGGCCAAAGATAAAGTAAAATGTATATTTCTAATCCATTGTCTGTTAACCCAGAAAAGCCAGGTGGCTAAGAGAAGGGTATTAATTTAGAAAAAATAATTATTTTTCATGTCATTTTCTTCTTAATCACTATTAAGGGTGTAGGTTTTCTTCATTATAATAATGGTCCTCGCTGTAGTTTCCTGAGTGTAAAGAACAGTGGTTCCAGAAACTTTTAATGAAGCCTCAAAACATTGTCATAGTGGAAGATTCTAAGTGTAGAGTTATTACAATTGTGAACTATTTGTTTTTAAGTTTAGGGAAATAGTTACCCATCATCTCATCTGTATTACATTTGTTTCGGAATATAGATTAACATTTTTTCCAACTTTTTTCAATATTGTAATCACGGCAGGGAAATGGTTATTTCAAACCTCAAGATAAAAGCCTTACAGTGATTTCATGTGACAGAATTTTATCTGGGTTTCAAGAAATCCTAATAACAGCATTTACAGTTCCTCCATATAATTTCTTTTCCTCTTGTTACTGCAGAAGTATGGAAAACACGTTCCTACTTTAAAAAGCTAAAAGAAAAAAATCAGCAGTTTAATCTGAGTGTTAGGAAAAAGATCACAAATCCTGCTATGGTATTTTGTATTTAAGCTAGTTTCTGTAAAGGTCCCTGACATGCCCCCTGGGAGCTAAATATTGACAAGCATGCTTTGGCAATCAAGATCAAGCTTGTTGAATTAACACAGCTCAAGTCTTGCATTGACACTATAACCCAAGATTGAGAACTCTTATCTTACCCCATTTATTTTGGCTTTATAGGTGATACTGTACACTTGAATTAGGGATTTTCACTGTATCTTAAATGCTGCAACTGTGGATTAATTTGATTTCAGAATATACTAGTCCTTATCATGTTCACAGTGGAAATTATAAATGAAGTGTAACATTCATTGTTTTCTTTCCCAGCATGGATCCAGAATAAAACTGACTATACACCTGTCTGATATTATCTTTTCTACCAGAAAATGTATTATAATTTCCACCTCCTGAAAGGCAAATAGAAATAAGAAGAATTATATTATCCTTTCTATATATTCCAAGTAAAAGTAAATGTATCCCAAATTGCTAGTTCTTTAGAGGCTTTGATCAAAAGTTAAGACAAAATGTAAGTCATAAAAGAAAGAAATATTATTTTTCATCATGATTCCTAAAACTCAAATGGGAATCTTCTGATGATAACAGTATTTATACAACTTAAAATTAATTTTCTTTAAGTTTTAGAGGAAAATATAACCTTTTCAATCTTTTGGGAAATTGAGAAACGAATTTTATATAGAACTGGAAATAATGATGATGCTGGGAGTGGTAGTAAGAAGTAGCAGCGTTCATTAAGGGCTTATAGATTCTGTGTGGGGCATTTTACGTGGAGTTTGTTGTTTACTTCTGTGAGGTAGGTACTTTCACTGGCCCTGTTTAATATATAAAGAAACAGACTCAAGGAAACTTTGAGAACTTCTCTGGCCATGCCCGGTGTTTCCTAAAGCTTACTCTTATTTTCTTTCCCATGGCTATACCCACAGTCAAGGTAGTAACTAGGTATTTTCTATAACTGCACAGAGTCAAACCACCACAGAAGAGGCATGGATGTATTTTTGTCATTCAAGGTGATGTTCTCCTAGTGCTAGAGGGAACAAAAAGGAAGTAATGGGGTGTTGAGGATAATGTGCAAAGGCCCCCAAATGATATAATATTTTGTATGGGCCTTAAAGGATGAATAGAAGAAGATGAAGAACATTTCAGACCGTTGGGATAAGAAGAGAAATGACACAGAGGTATAAATAAATGTGCTCTCAAGAAACTGCAAATACTGTAGTGATTCAAGAGTTCCTGGTGGAGGCCACATGAATGATGCAAGGATTTTCAGAATTTGAAGTTTAGAGCTCTACTTTCCAGCTGATGACCTCTGTATCTTTACTGTGAACTAAAGATAATACCCCAAATTGGGCCTCCCAGAGCTATTATGAGGGATAAAAGATATAGTGCATGGCAAATGCCCCATCTGGTCTTGCCTCTCAATTCTAAGGACAACATTTTATCTTCTCCAGTAAATGTATACCCACGGCGACCTTCAGAAGTAACTCTGGGACTACCTTATGGAACTAATTTATTTAAATAAAATAGCCATTTGGCACAATTTCCCTTCTAATTTTCCTCCTTCCTATGGCAAGATAGATGAGAGATGAAAACTGGCTCCTTGTTGATATATATGTTCTCCTTTTACTCTTTCTAAAAGAGACTTGTCATAACTTGATCCGCACTGGCAAGTGTCATTTGGTATTAAATCTTGCCAGTTTTGTGCAGTTGGATATCTAAAATAATTTTGAACTGTTGTGATTTCAAATACACGTATTAATAATGAAGTATAATCATAAGGATGACATGCATAGAGTCAAAGCTGCCCATCACAGTGCCCGGCATGTAGGAGCACTCCATTAGCTCCCCTTCCCCTTCTCTCCCTTTGCCTTTATATTAAAATTCCCTTCAAAATCTACTTAGTGCCACACAGAAAGAAATTGCTGTGCATTTTGCCAAGGGCCTGTTTGTCAAACAACCTAGTGATTCTAGACTAAGTATCCACCATCTGCATACATTCCATCTTGCATCTCTGACTGTTTTAGATTGTTTACTCATGGGGGAGGACTTTTCTTGTTCAGTAAAACCAGTATATGTGTTCTCACTTACATACCTTCTTTTAAAACATTCTGAATTTAGGAATGCCTGAGGTCCACTTATCTGATTTGGTTCTTTTGATGATGACCTTCTTCAAGTACATCCTGAAACTCACCCAGTCCCTGAACTCCTCCAGAAGTGTCCACTATGTTTCTTGGGCTTTTAGATAATGTTACATGACATAAGTACATGGAGTCTACAAATTCTCTCTACAGCAAAATATAACTCCATTTAGGTTAGGGACTTCATTTCTCTATGTATTTGACGCAAAATGAAGTTTTGATTTTGAAAATGAAAAAACTTTTCCGCACACACAATAAAGTGTATGTGTGTACACACACACATATATATTCACATAGCTACTTCATCAGTTGCTTAAACATTTTAACTTAAGAGTAATTATAAGATGTATCACAAATATTTTTACTTCAAGTCCATATTTTTGCAAATTAAACTAAATGCAATTAAATTAAAATGATCTCAAACCACACTTCTAGTAATTATTTAAATGGAGGTACTCTTCACATTAAATAACCTACTGCCACCACACCTATCCAAAATACTTTCATATAGTTTTTTCAGTATATTTGTATATATTATTTCTTTTTAACAATTAAAAATTGTTAAAATAATTTTTAATGTTTATTTGTGTGTGTGTGTGTGAGAGAGAGAAAAAGAGAGAGAGAGAGAAAGAGACATAGCATGAGCAGGGAAAGAGCAGAGAGACAGAGGTAGACACAGAATCTGAAGCAGGCTCCAGGCTCTGAGCTGTCAGCACAGAGGCTGATGCAGGGCTCGAATTCACAAACCATAAGATCCTGACCTGAGCTGAAGTCAGATGTTCAACTGAGCAGCTCAGGCACCTCTCTATATCTTATTTCTTACGTCAGTAGAGAACACTACCATATAAATACATCACAAAAAAGATTCAGATATCTTAAAACCAAATATTTAGAAATTGATGTAACTAGTTATAAAACCATAATTATATAAGAGAATGTTCTTTTATAACAAGAAGTCTTCACATCTGTCATCCAATGTTTTAATGCCTATAGTACTTATTAGCTGACTATTTCTATTATTACCATTGTACAAGTAACTGCCATTCTTGAAACTGATTGATATTTAGGAATAAAGCACATTTATTACATGTTGCCAACTTCAGAGGAGCAATCTTATAACCTACAGTGCTTTTTGAGAAGTGATGATACCTTATATTTCTGGAACTAATCACTGCTAAAGAATGTAAAAGGGTGGAAACATAATTTTTTTTTCCTGTGAAGACCATTCATTGCATTATATGCCATTCAACTCTAAAATGATTATAGTGTTTTATTTGCCAAGAATGACAGTGGTAAAAGGTAACTTTATATATATATGTAGAAATATGTGTACATATCTATCTATCTATATATATATGCTGAGGTCCATATCATTTTTCTATTTTAGTCTGGCTAGCCTACTTTGAACAGATATGAGCAAAGCTTGAGGACAGAAAACAGGAATTAAAGTTCTTGTTGGCTTTTAATGTGAGCAAAAATGAATGCTATTAACATAATTGTTTTACTATTTCACTATTCTTCCAAATTATGTCTATACAGTCATCAGTCACCATTCTTTGAAGCTCTTGCCTTCATTTTACTACCTTGGCTTTTTGCACTGACTTTGCCTCAACTTATGCCATCTGATCTCATCTAGTGACCTTAAGTCACTACCCTGTTTTGATTGAATGCTTTAGTCCTTGGATCCTTGGTCTATCATTCCACTTCTGCAATCATCATTAAGAGATAAGAATTGCAGAAATACTTAAAAATCTAACTGGCACATAGTAAGGCAATAAATGTTAACTTTCATCCTTAACATCATCCTCATCATCAGGTAGTTCAGAATCCATGTTGCTGTCTATCCATCAATTTCCAAAACTACTTTTAAAATGATATGATAACTAATATTTGGGTAACTCTTTTAATATTTCAAAAAATTTTTAATATTTTATTTGATTTTTACAACACCCTTATGATATAGGTGTTATTAGCTTTATTTTTAGAGTGATTAATATCCAGCTCACAGTTATTATTAAGAGGAAAGCAGAATTTATACCAAAGGTTTATGACTTTAAGCTCACACATGGTTTGTCAATTTGACAACATTTTAGCAGACACTTTCCAGTAGTCAACACTGTCTTAAGCTTTTTCAGATATAGGCTACTGTATATAAATATGACATTTACAGAATACCAGTTATATAGGACACTATTGACAGCAATCCTGAATATAAATAATGGACTATATTCCATGTTCTTCAGTAGCTCAGATATTTCCCACCTAGATGATCTCAGGTACTTACCCAAATTCAAATCCTCTACAAACCTTAAAAATCACTATAGTTAATGATATTAACCTCTGAGTCTTCTAAATACTTCCAACGCTCTTATTCTGCACATCTAATTAGTCATAAGGTTCTGTAGAGTCCATCTTTGAATGGGATTGAACTTTTTAACCTCATGTTTCTTCTCTGTGGCCTTGACTTACTCCAAGCCTTTATGCTTGCATAGGTTCTGGTAGGCTCTTGCTGTTTCAGCAGACATTCTGCGGCAGAAAGTAGAATGAGATGAGGCTCACAAAGTTGCCTGCCTTACTTTCCATCCAGACTCATCCTCTTCTTTTCCTTCCTAATCAATCCTTTACTCTAGGCCTTGTCACACACCTGATTTTCCAGTCATTTCCAGATCTTTATTCTTTTGCTCATGCAGTTCTGTGATTCCTCTCTGCCTTTTGTGCCTTCTAAAATGCTGTTTATCTTTTAAGACCTAGCTCATATCATCTTCAGTTAAAGATGGCCCAACCAGAGTATACTCACCTTCCTCTGAGTTATGATGGTCACTTACTCAGGTTTTATCACAGGCATTAGCATGTATTACAACAAATTGTATCACCACCTCTAAATGTAGTAGCTGCTTAATAGTTAGCATTCAATAAGTGTCTCTTGATTTAATAGATGAAAGTACTTGAATATTTTAAATGTGTAGTTTAAATTTATTTTTAATTCAAATTTTGTTTTCCAGTATTGGTATCATGAAATTGAAGAGAAAGTAGAAAAATATTCACACTCAGACTATATATACAAAGTCCTTACTTTAGTTCCAGTAGTAAAAATAAAAATTTGTTCTCAATACTAATCTTTAAATATCAGGTATCATTTATAAAAAGATAGATCTCATATTTAAGTATATATGGTATATGATAAATAATTATCAAAATTATATTAGTTGAAATAACTTATATTCCAATAACAAGATATCAAATATAGAGATTTTATAATTATAAGCTTATATTTTATATTATCCAACCTATTACAGTACTTGAAAAAAAGCTTCCATGTCTCTTTTTTTGTATAGTACATTTAACAATTTTGCTACACTGTAGTTTCCTCTTTTGAAATGCCAAATATCCCTAATGAATTATCTCAGAATTTTTCTTTTCATTATGCTATGTTAAAAGTATGTTTTTCATATGCCTCAGTCTCCTAACTTCTTTTGACCAATTTTTGGCCTTCAGATTGCCAAAGGGGTTGGTTGGTGTCATTGGGCTGTCATCACAATATTCGTATATTGAAATCACAAGCCCCAGCATGATGGTATTTGGAGTTGGGGCCTTTTGGAAGTGATTAGGTCATGAGGCGGTACCCTGGTGGGATTAGTGACCTCATACAAGAGACCCCAGAGAGAGTTTTGGAATATTAAGTATACAGCTACTGAGTTTACTTGAAAATGGAAACATTTACTGGAATTTTTATCAGGAGGCCATAGAGACATCCTAGAGGGAAATAATTCAGTTACTATCAGACATTCTCATTTTAACTGTAGACATTCAACCATTTTTAGGAAAATAAAATCTTAAAATAGGCAAAATTGAAAGAATGCATAATCAACTATCATTTGTAATTCATCAATACTAATTTCATTTAGAAGCATCACTAATTCTTTTTATTTGGGGATCTTGTTTACAAAGGAAATGAAAATGCCCTGCAAATGAAGTGAAGAATTTGACAATTTAAGATGACATAACTTCCAGACCATGCAACAAAACAGTCTGCTGTTCTCTCTCTAGAAGGCTACAGCCTAGCGCAGGGATGAAATGTGGAGACTCTCACTCCTTGGGTTAAAATCCTGGTGCCTCCACTTACTAGTTTCCCTTGCATGGGTCACTCAGCCATCCTACACCTCAGTTTTTTCCTCTGGAAAAAAAAATGGCAAAAATAAGAGTACCTACCTCTCCAAATTGTTGTGAGGATTAAATTAGTTAATGTTTATACAGCACTTAGAACACAGATAAGTGTATAAAAAATTTACTTATTCTATTTATGTAACTCTAACTTTATTCTTAGAAGCTTTGGTTCCTAATGGGTTTGAGTTATATCAGGCTCTACTAATAAATGGAGACATGAGATAAAACATATGTTTTCTTTGTAGAAATACCCCAACCAGTACATTTCATTTGCACTTCGATGCTCAGGCATGTCCTGAAGCCTCACAATTGGTTAAGATAGTTGTGAGGTCTAAATGAAGCCAATGAAGAGCTTACCACAGGCACAGAGCTTTTACCAGGTGTGAAGCCGCAACCTCCCCGTCATACCTTCTAATCCAGTTACCCCAAACAACATGCTCTGGCATCAAAAGTTTCATTTTATCCTTTGTGCCTTGGCCTCTTGACATAGTTATAGCAAATGAAATCCTTCCTTTTTGTCTGAGTGCTTCTTCTGAAGTAGAAAGTGTTGAAATAAATGGCTTATGACATGTGTAGTGTTGGAATAAACGTTTATTTTAACACTTCATAAGTCATGAGCCATTTATTTTAACACTTTGCACTTGAAGTGTTTAAATAATAGGTTTTATACAGGGATGTGTCATCCACTCTGTTTAATGTAAAAGTGAATATGTAAATATATCCATCTATCTAATCTAGATTTTAAACCCTTTGACTGCCAAACAGCCTGGTTGCCATAGTTTCTGGAATAACCTGAAATTAAATTTTCTGCTCTTTCTTTTTCAGTTGATAGGTAATTTGGTGATACATAAGATGTGTGGACATCATTCCATTAATAAAGAAATGGTTAAATACATCTTTTTTTTTTTTTTAGAAACCTGAAGAAATGTCAGCAAAGAACAGATTTGACAGTGAAATAAACACTTTCATAACTAGAACAACTTTCACTAGAAAATAGCAGGATTTTTCCTTTGGGTTTTAGGACTAATAACACTTGTTTGCAGGGCTATTGTTGAGAACTCTAACAAATATATAGCATAGTACAGTGCCTGAAACCATATTGGCATGAATATACATACTAACTTTTTGAAGCAAGGCAATGTGAAAACCAGCACTCATTTGGTAATCAACAGATTTGGGTGGAATCGAAGGTCTTCCAGTAACTATTGTAAGGGCAAGATATTTCGCTATTTTCAGCATCAAAGTAATAGCTGTGCAGGGCACCTGGGTGGCTCCATCGGTAAGTGTCTGACATCGACTCAGGTCATGATCTTGCGGTGTGTGAGTTCAAGCCCTGTGTTGGACTCTGTGCTGACAGCTCAGAGCCTGGAGCCTGCTTCAGATTCTGTGTCTCCCTCTCTCTCTGTCCCTGCCTCACCCATGTGCTCTCTCTCCATCTCTCAAAAATACATAAACATTAATAAAAAAGAATAGCTTAGGGGATTCTTTGAAATTTAAACAAAATCAGTAAAAGCCTAATAGAATACTTTGCACATTTCAGAAAGTTTGACAAAAATATAGCTATTATATTGCTATTCCTTAGTAAGAAATGGCAATTAATAAAAACAATTATAAATGTGATGTTAAAAAACCATTTTTAATATTCACAAGTTTGTGTTATTGTTTTTGCCAAATAATGTAGGGAAATGGAAATTTTTATAAGAGCAGGAAGAATTCAAGTGTCATATAGGGGTAAATTTTTTTTAAATAAACTTTTTGTTTTGGGAATGATTTTAGATTTATAAAAAAGTTGAAAGGATAGTACATAGAGTTTCTATATACCCCTCACCCAGTTTCTTCTGTTTTTAATTATAAGGAGTATTTTAATTTAAGAATTTACCAAAGTAGTATCTTGTGGTAGAAAGTATTTGTGCCAGAGCCTTTACTTTGAAGGCTAATAAAGAGTGACGGAAAGTGAAGGGAATGAACATGTCAGGTCGGAGGCCAAGAAGTGCATAAAGGGGAGAAGCCAGAGGAAGAGACATTGACTAAAGAGCAGAGCTTGGGAAAGCCTTAGTTCACGTGAAGACTTGTCACTTCCTGTATATAAAACAGCTCCCTACCGGGTGTTGTCTGTAAGTGATGAATCACTAAATTCTGCTCCTGCAACTAATATTACACTATATATTAAACAACTGGAATTTAAATAAAAACTTGCAACAGCTCCCTGACACATCTGAATCTGTTGAAAGAGTTCATTGAGATCTGAAAGGGCAAATGTTAGCTTTTACTTTCAGGTACTAGGAAGTCTTTTAAGAAATTCTGAAACATGCGTAGTAAGAATGTTCTGCTGGGAGCCGTCTCTGAAGTAAGGCAGGTTTGCAAGGCCTCCCACCATCAGATGGCAACCAGTGTCTATTCCCACTCATCCCCCATTGAGCACCGACCCCCAAGGCACCTGACTGACTGATATCAGGACTTGCCTTCTTATGCTAAAAATATGTGAATTGTACCTTGTGAAAAAACTTGTTATAGGAGTTTCTTCTTTTATGACTATAGGATCAAGTGTTACATTTCCTGAGAAAACCTGTTTTTCTTCCCCTCGAAAACAGGCCATTGACCCCTGGTCACAAAGACCTAACTCTTGCCTTTGCTATGCTAAAAACATTGCCTTATATTTGAATGCTAAAGATCCCTTCCTTCTTCAAATGATAAACATCTAGTCACCTACTTCATTCTCTATTGGTAAAGATTATGCATGAGTCTTCCACCAGTCTATGTTCTGGGAAATTTTTACATACCAAAGAATTTGTTATCAGAAAATATTGTCTAAGGCAATTGCCACTTCTGTTTTGTACCCTATACATTTTTTCAATAAATAAAGCTGACTCTTGGGTCAGTGCAGAGATGCCTGCCTGGTGAGCAGAAAGAAAGCTGAGGCTCTCTCGCTCCCTTTTGCCGACACCGTCCATCCTTCAGGGAGCCCTGGACCTGCTGGGGCTGGACTCCGGCAATGTTCCACAAAGAATATCAATACCAGCATCCGTTTTCCTTTTGACATTTTCCAATGTCTATAAATGGTATTGATTTCAAATTCCAAATTATTTCACTCCTGAACATGCCTTGTGGAAGTATCACAGTGCTGTTTGTGTGGGCTTGTAAGTATTGATTACAACATTATACTCTCCATAAATGTGCCATTGTGAATAATTAAACTTGTTAGCATTTTGTTTGCCTACAGTCTTTAGCGTCCTAGCCCTTTTTGGCAATCACAAACATGTTTCTCTAGTTCACTCCGTGCTAGTTATGGGAAATATTTCATTTTTCCCAAGAATTTTTATTTTGCCATTTTAAAATTTTAGATTTCAAGAGCCACCCCATAACAATTTAGATCTAACCAAAAGGAACTCTAGAAGTTTCAGGATTTGTATTCTGGAGTTTATAAATAAATGATCTTCTAGAATGTAAACAGGAGACCTTTTTTAAGCCACTTACTGCCTATGAGCATGCCATTTCTCACACCTTCATTCCTCTTGCCTGGGGTAAAACAAATATTTGTGTTAGAAAAAAGATATACATTGTGACTGCTGGCCCTATTTACACCCATTGCAGAAATACTTGAAAAGATTTGAAAGACTGGTATAGTCTAATATGATTTCTGTCAGCTTTCACACAATTACAAAGAGTCTCCGAGCTCTGTTGAGAAAACAATATATAGCAGTTCTGGCAAAGGTTACTAAAAAAGTCTATCCCCTTGAGGCATAGAAACCATGTTCCAGTCATGCATCTGTAACTGGATTTAGCACATCTGTGAAGCCCAGTGCTCAATTCTGAATGGCCCAATGCTATTTGGAAACATTATGCACAATTTAAGCATTTGGATGATGAAACACTTATGGCAACAATATAAATTGAATGAGCATTTATGAATGAGGAAAAACATATGCATCACATTTCTGCTTAGATATGTGCATTACATACTGACTGTATATCCGTTTTACACCAAGTTGGTCCTGATAATAGGCTGTCTCCTTTTCATGCATGCAGAAGTTAGCTAAATGCCATTTGGCAAGGAGCTGAATCATCCAGGGTTGCAGTCTTGCCAATGCAGCCTAAATATCCATGCCAATCGACAAAGTAACGACCTCAATTTGACAAGAGCTTGAAATTTCATCAGAAAAGATAAAAGATTGGAAAAGTAGCAAATAGAGAGAGGATATTTTATTGCAAACCCATCACAGACTTGACATACACTGTAAGCCAAATACTTTTTAAAGATTCAGCTGGGATCAGAAGGTAAGTTTATGATTACAAGGTTTTAATAGGAATAACACCCTTGAGTGCTTGCTTTTCTTGTTTTTGAGGGTAAAGATATACTCAAATAGCAATTTGGGCATAAAGTGCAGAAACAGAAACTCCCATTATGTTAACAATATTTGTGATGACTTGATGACATTTTTGGAATTTGGCTCTGGGGTCTTACTTAGTACAGCAGTCAGCAAAGGGCCAAACTGCCTTTGTGGCTTGCTGGAGTTATCCCTTTCTACACAGAGTGGTGCTTAGCAGGCCTGCCTAATTCAGGGGTTGTGATTTAAATCTGTGGCCCATCCAGAATACCTGTCTTTATATTTGCATCATTTTTGTACTTCATGTGTCCTAGTCTTAACAATTAGTGATTTGTCACTGACTCTGTGTGTGTGTGTGTGTGTGTGTGTACATCCTTATATGTGATTTCTTTAAAAAGCAGTGTTTTTGTGAAAATCTCATGAAATTAAAAATATTGAGAAGACTAACAACACCATCATAAAAAGTGTTCCCCTTTGGGGCACCTGGATGGTTCAGTTGGTTAGGCATCTGACCAGCTCAGGTCATGATCTCACAGTTTGTGAGTTCAAACCCCGCTTCGGGCTCTGTGCTGACAGCTAGAATCTTGGAGCCTGCTCCAGATTCTGGGTCTCCCTTTCTCTCTGCTCCTCCATGAGCGCGGTTTCTCTCTCTCTCTCTCTCTCTCAGAAGTAGATAAACATTTTTTAAAAAAGTGTTCCCAGTAGGTCATCTTAATCTCCAGATTTATCTTTCATGATGTACTGCAGATGATGATCTTTAGATCAATTTATCTTTAGAATAGAAGATTCATTTTCTCACAAACTTAGCTTTTACCTGCACGTGGGAAGGTGCTCTCATAGTTTATAAAATGAAGTCTTTGAATGATCTGATCATTAAATGATTTCTTAGAAGTGGATACAGATGGGAAATGCTCACTTTTGTCATGGACTTTTTTGTGACTTCTTATATGTATTTATATATTTTTTGAAGGAAGTATATTTTACATACAATGCAATGCACAGATATTATATTTTTGGCTAAATCAGCTTTAAAAAATTGTACACATCTGTAGTAACTACAATTTGAAACAAGATAGAGAATATTTCCTTCATATCAGCAAATTTCTTTGTAGTGCTTGACGATCAAATCTTCCATTCCCAGCTGACACTTATATCACCATATCTTCTTTTTGACTGCTCTTAAACTTCATATAAATGACATAATATTCATGCTGTCTCTCACACCTGTGTGTGTGTGTGTGTGTGTGTGTGTGTGTGTGTGTGCATCTGTTTGGCTACATTAGCTAAACATGCTATTTTCATATCCATCTATGTTGTTGCAGGTGCCATCAGTGAGTCTTTGTTATTGTTGATAGTTTTCACTAAATTGACTGACCACAAGTTGTATTTCCATTCTCTTGTTGATAGGCCTTTGGATGGTTTCCAGTTTGGGGCTACTATAAATAAGGATCCTGTGAACATTGTTGAATATACACTTTTGTAGCCTTGTTTTCATTTCTCCTGGGTAAAATTCTAGAAATGAAATTATTGAATCATAGAATTCATTGAATTTTAAAAGAAATTTTCAAACAATTATTCAAAGTGATTTTTATAATTTATACTCTTACCAGCAATGTATGAAAGTGCCACTTGTCCCACATCCTTGTCAATGTTTGCCTTTGTCAGTCTTCTTGATTAATCTAGTGGCTGTGAGATGGTGTAACTTTTCATGTACTAATTGCCCATCTGTATGAAGTCTTTTTTGAAATATCTGTTCAAGTTTTGCCCATCTTAATTGAATTATTCATCTTGTAATTGCTTTGTAGGAGTTCTTTCTACATTTTAGATACGAGTTCTTTCTCAAACGTATGAGTATAAATATAATATTTTTCCTAGACTTTGGCTTCTTTACTGAGCTTATCATTTTTTTACAAATTTTAGGGCTTTTAATGTTCTTTCCAAGAAATTATTGCTTAATTCAAGGTCACACAAATAGTGTCCTGTTTTTGTTCCCTAGGAACTTTATAGTTTCAAGGTTTACATTTAGATTTTCAATCCAGCTTGAATCTTTTTTTTTTTTTAATTTTTGAGAAACTGAGAGAGAGACAGTGTGAGCAGGGGAGGGTCAGAGAGAGAGGGAGACACAGAATCTGAAGCAGGCTCCAGGCTCTGAGCTAGCTGTCAGCACAGAGCCTGACACGGGGCTCAAACCCACAAACTGTGAGATCATGACCTGAGCTGAAGTTGGTTGCTTTACCCACTGAGCCACCCAAGCACCCCAATCCAGCTTGAATCTTAAAAAAAATTTTTTTTATATTAAGTGAGATAGGAGTCAGGATTTTTTTTCTTCTTCTTACAAATATCCATTTATTCTAGCACCATTTGTTAAAATGACTTTACATTCCCCCACTGAACTGATGTGGTAACGTGGTCAAAATTCAACTGACCTTATTATATGTGTGGACTATTTCTGAACTTCATCCTGTTCTATATTCTTAAACTAGTATCTTGATACTATAGATTTATGGCAAGTCCTGATGTGAGAAAGTGTCCTTGAATTTTGTTTTCTTTTTCATGATCATTTGTTTACTCTGGATTGTTCGTATTTCCATATAAAGTTTAGAATCCTTAGTTTCTTCATATAAACTTACTGGAAATTTGACCTGGGTTTTATTGAATCTATATATCAATTTGGAGAGATTTAACAGCTTAATGGTTTTGAACCTTTCAGTCTATGAATATATTATATCTCTTCTTTTTCTGAAGCCTCGCTGATGTTGTTTTCAGTGGAGAGACCTTACATATCTTCCACCACTTTATTCCTGTTTGTTATTTTTTTGTGCTGTTGTAAATGTTAAATTTTAATTTCCTGGTTGTTTATTGTTAGTGTGTAGAAAAGGATAGGGTATATAATAGAAGAAAGTATATAACGTGTATAGAGAAAGATAAGGTTTTACCATATGCTTTTCATTAGATGCCCTGTGTCAGAGACTGATCTCTTTTATTCCTGTTTGCTGAGAATTTGGATCTTGGCTGGATTTTGAATTTTCTTAAATGCGCTTCCTGCAGTCTTTTTCTCTTTTATACTTTTATTGAATGTTAATGTGGTAAATAACAAATTACAAATTAGTTGATTTCCAAATGTTAAGCCATCATCACATTTCTGGGATAAACTCCATTTGACTACAATGCTGCTGAATTAATTTTTCTTCTATTTTATTACAGATATTTGGGTCTGTGCAAGTGAAGGATTTTAGCCAATCATGTTATTTTCTTTTAGTATATTTTTCAGGTTTCAGTATCAGGATTATGCTGGACTCATAAAATGAGTTGGGATTTGTTTCTTCTATCTTCTGCAAGAGTTTATAGAAGACTAGTATTATTTCTTCCTTGAGTTCGATAGAATATACCAGTGAAGCCATCTGGACCTGTAGTTTGTTTGATAAAAATGCTTTTTTATTATGAATTCAATTTCTGTAATAGTTATGGAGCTGTTTTATATTTTGATTTTCTGGGTTTTGTTGTCAGTTGGTTAGCTGTATTTTGTTTGAAATTTGTCCATTTCATTTCAGTTGTTGAATTTATTACATAAAGTTGTTCACATGATTTCCTTATTCTATTTTTATTGTTTTTAAAATCTATATTAAGCAGTCAGTATGTGCTTATCATAGTGGTACCTGCTTTACATAGATAATTTGATTTTACCTGGTTTTATTTAGATCCATTGAAGGTTCTTTCTCACTCTATGGTTATCCAAGTAGCTACTCATTTCTAACCACTCATTTGCCTGAGGAGCATTCCAACGCAGAGTGCAAAGCCCCAAAATAAGGGCCTCAGGAGCCACACTGATTTGTGCAGGTTCAGAATACATGTCCAGTTTGGGCCTATAGCTGGCCCATGGCATAATAGAGGAAGTTTCAAGACTGATGCACACCCCATGACGCAGGTGGTATGAGAGCTCCTATAGGTAGTGCTCACTCTAGGAAAGCTTATCTAAAGTCAGGTAGTGTTTTAGTGTTTCTTTTCCCTTTTCTAATTGCTTGATCATGTGTTCTATTTCATACAGGTGACAGATTCCTGCAATATTTATTATGTTTATTAAAAGTATAAATGCATCTATGAAAATGAAAATTACATTACTGGCAGCAATTGTTGAATGTTGAATGGAGTAGAACTTGTATTCTCATTCATTACATGAGCTCTCTACGTTATGAAAAGGGAATCTAACTATTTTAGTTATAACCCTTGTCTCTTCTGAGAGATAAAAATCCTATTACTTTTTTAATCAAACTAGAAAGACCTTTATAATCTATAGAAAGGCTGCAGCCAGGGACATGTACATACAGTATATATCCCTTTTGGTTTTCCCTAATGTTTTTTATCAAAAATAAAATAAATCCAGACTTACTTCATACTGTAATATCTTTGGTTTGGACACTGTTGAAATTCAAACCTGTTTTTTCTTATGCCAAATCCATATTTTATTTTTTTTAATTTTTTTTATGTCTTTTATTCATTTTTGAGAGACAGAGAGACACAGCAGGAGCAGGGGAGGATCAGAGAGAGGGAGACACAGAATCCGAAGCAGGCTCCAGGCTCTGAGCTAGCTGTCAGCACAGAGCCTGACGCGGGGCTCAAACCCACGAACCGTGAGATCATGACCTGAGCCAAAGCCGGACACTCAACCAACTGAGCCATCCTGGTGTCCCTCATATTTTAAAAGGCATTTAAAAAAATAAAATATCATGGTGGTGGCTGGGTAGGTGAGGGAAGGGCCGCTCCTCTGTTCAACTGGGGAACACCTCTCCCCGTTTACATGCTTTCTATACCATTTCCCAACCTGCGAGGCCACTTTAGTTTTGCGATTAACGTAAGTGTTTCATAAACATGATTTGTTCAATGATCTACACATCTACAGTTTTACTAACCTTGTCTCCAACCCGTGCCAGCTTTGAAATATCCTGGTTCTGGAGGTGCCTGGATGGCTCAGCTGGTTAAGTGTCTGACTTCAGCTCAGCTCATGAACTCACAGTTCATGAGTTCGAGCCCCACATCAGGCTCCACTGTCAATACAGAGCCTGCCTCAGGTTCTGTGTCTCCCTCTCTCTCTGCCCCTCTCCTGCTCACACACACACACTCTTTCTCTCGAAAATAAAGATTTAAAAAAAAATTTTAAGGAAATATCCTAGTTCTCAACCCAGATCATCTTTCAAGGGCCCAGCTGAAGTCCTGCACCTGCCATGAAGCCTTCCCGGACCTCCTCAGTGTTCTTCGCTCATCCTGTCTTCTGACTCTTCTGCCCCCCACAAGCAGGATGAGAACATGCATCGCCCATATTTTTATCTCTTCATAAGCTCACTTAGAGGAGACACCTCTACTGCTGCCTCTTAGCCACTGACACGATGCTGGGTACAGCAAATAATTTTCATCGAAAATGATTTCTCATTTCTTGCCCTATTGAAATTTAGGGGGAAATTCTGTGGTCATGTGTTTAAGGGGATAATTACAAATCAGTAGAGCAAACACTAATCAGTAGAGCCCCTCCTTTCCAAAGTGCCCAGTCAGTTTATAGACAGCGTTGGTTCCTGGAGTACAGACAGGGTCCAGCTGGAGATATCTTTGTCCACAGCACTGCCTTCGAAGAGAACAAAACCTCGTTGCCTGCTGTACAGCCTGGGTTTCCGCAGACTCTGAGGAATGCAGTCTGATCGCAGGGCACAGAGATTTACACATGTAATTCATTGTAAAGTAAAAAGAGAAGGTATTCCTGAGAATGAAAGCAAAGGTTTTATAGTACGGCAAGTGCTACCATGGACACCCTGACCACGGAACCACCCACAGAGTGAAAAGAGTACAGAATTTCAGAGAGAAAAGGAATCATGGTTTTCCAAAAAAAGAAATAATATGATCCTTGTGGTTTCAGGAACCCGTTTTTGTTGTTGTTGTTTTTAATGTCTTCAGAAACATGCTCACTTCTCAACCTTTCTGCGTTCTCCATGGGTAAAATGTAGTTGTGGTCATCAGCATTATCATTAATAATCTTCCCCTTTCTCCTTCTCAGATAACCATGTGAATGGACATAGATTGGGGAGACTTTTTTCTGGTAGGATAACATTTGCCCTGAACATTCCTTAAGCAGCATTCCATGAGAGATGTTTACAAACCACATCCCCTCAGTCTTGATTCTGGATTTCTTGGCTAAGGAAATATGTGTATTCTTAAGAATAGCCATTTTTGTGTGTGTTTGTAAGTAAACTCATTATATTTATAAGCTTAAGCATTGCCAGAAGTATTATTTGGGAAGGGCTGAGGCATATGGTAATTTGGAAATAAAGGAAAGCCTTCAAAGTAAAATGTCCTATTTGTATACTAATTGGTTTATTGTTGTAATACATCATTTAACACACACCCCTACCTTTCTTGTGTGCACATACCATTTAACCTCTTTGAGCCTAAATTTCCTTATCTGTACAATGGGGATAATGCATATGTGATCTATTGTGAGTATCTACACCATGTATGAATAATTTAGCAAAGCAATTAGTACTCAGTAGAATCTCAAATTATTTCATTTTAACCATAAAATGATATCACCATTAGTTTCAAATTCTAATTCTGGTTTATCATATGAAAGGCAACAGCTTAAAAATTATGAAAGCCTCAGAGTTTTATCACTGGCAACTCAGAAACACGGCCTGAGCCTACTTAGTTGAGTAGAGAGTTGAATAGCAAGGAAGAAACCAAAAGTAAAAACTCATCCATTTTAAATGTTAAATACCAGCTGAGATCTAAAAACCATTTCTGGTTTTGCTTGATATGTCTACTTTGAAAATTTGCACCATTTTGTAAGTAAAAACATACTTAAATATTTAAAAATGAAAGGAAAATTCCCTGCTTGTTTTCTCCCATGTGGAGGTTACTGAACAAATAATATGATGAGTATATTTTACATATTCATATATTCATATGATTTTAATTTACACAAGCCAATTACGTGAGTCAATTTACAGAACTCTCCATTCTTATTTCCAAAGAGAGTACATATGTTGGAGCATCTACTGTGAAAAGTAAACCAAGTTGGAAATAACAATAATTTACTTATTTCATTAATGTTTTTTCTCCTGGCTGTGTGTCTTTTCTGTGTGTAAACGTGTCTGCACACTGGATTTCCTTCTAGATCTGAATGTCCTCTCTGGCCATATTGAAGAATGTGCTTACTGTACTGTTTCATTAAACTGCTGTGTTATCGGGTAATTGTTTAAACATAATGCCATAGGACTATCAAAAGGAAAGGTGAACTAATGGCATTTGCAAATGTCAGGGATTATCTTAACACTTTTATTATAGTTTATAAAAAAGTAGGTTCAGGGCATTTCATGGCAATTATTTCTACAGAAATTGGTTATTTAAATAAATTGCTAATTATCTGAAGATGACAGTATTGAAAATGCTACTAATGAGTTGTTTAATAAGTGCAGCTTGTGGTGGCCACCTACAGGTTGAAAATAGAAAGAACATATAGACTAATTATGCTTAGAAATCCCATGTAAATGCCATATACTTTTTTCTCTAGTAACAGATTTCAAGACATTTATCTCTTCATGCCATTTTTTTAGTATTAGACAGTCTAGTTAGTTTCTGAGTTCTTCATAGATTATGGTTTTATTTTAAATCAATTTTAGTTTGCTTTCACAATTATCTTTGTGCTATAATTCATGCAGATAATTATTACCATAATTTAATCATCCAAACTGGGATACTTTTAGAGTAAAAGAGGATGCTATTTATAATTGCATCATGTAATTACAGATATCTACAGGTATAATGAACTGGGACTCTTCTGGGCAAACTAGGTTATATGGTCACTCTAGTTCTAACAATTACTTACTTCCAACCCTTTAATCTAATTACTAGCCAACATTTATATAATACTAATATTCTTGGTTCTCTTATACATGAAAAATATATCTTTATTAGTTACAAAATTATTGACTCCTCTCTCTGTAACTTAGTTTATATCCAAACATTTAAAATGAGGAAATATAGCATTATGGTTAAGAGCATGATACTGGCAGTTAGGTAGACCTGGATCCAAATACTGAACCCATGCTTTCTGACTGAGTGATATTGAGGGTGAGATATTTATCCCTTCTGAGTCCTGACTACACGACTATAAAGATAGGGACAAAAAGGTTATCTATGGTCATGTCATTGGGACAGTGTATACAAAAACATGTAGCAAAACACCTGGCAGTTAGAAACACTCAAAAGAGGGGTCTCTATATTGAGTGTGAGTGTATTTAATGTTAAAATTTTACTTTACCTCCTATTTGGTTCTTTCCTAAGTTAACTTCATCACTGATATCTGTTGGAAAGCACAGAGCATGTAAAATATCTCCTTAAATCATGACAAAGTTCATGGTGTCCTTGAATTTTGGAGTGGAAGATACCACTATTATATTTCCAATTGTAGAAATGTCATTTCTATTGTATGCTACATGCTCTGTATCCATCTAGACTCAAGGGATAGGGATGTTCAGTGTAACTACTTGTGCTGCTGAATTTACAACAAATTGATAAAAAAAAATAAAACCAATAATGTAAGCTTAACCATTAGTGCCAGTTATCTTTTAAGGAAAACATAATTGGTGCCTTTTCTCTATGGTTACCCTTTAATATTTGAAGGCAACTATTAGGATTCCTTTCAGCCATTTCATACACTATGATGGGTGTGTGTGTGTGTGTGTGTGTGTGTATGCATAGGCAGGGAGAGATCATTATGTTCCAGACATATTCTGAGTTTGTTAATATTTTACTTAAAATATTGGATGAGAGACCAAATGTGCTTTTCTGAAGTATAGAATCATCACATATACCATCTATAAAATTTGCACAACAGAAAATTTTAAGGTATTGTCCCCAGAGATAATAACTATTAACAGTTTAAAACTCAAATTTACATGCCCAGATACTCAATGTAATCATACTTTTTTTAAACTGAAAATAGAACCACATCATATGTATTGTTCTGTCTCTTCAACATTATATCCTAGAGATATTTTCATTAGTTTTAAAAATTTTCTAAGATCATATATATTGGTGAACTACAGTTTATTTAATAGCATAACTTTTGGTGGTAATTTATGTTGTTTTCACTATTTTACTATAAAAAATAATACTTCAAGGAACATCTTGGTACATGTAACTTTGTGCCTAGGTACAAATGGAATGGATTCCTCAAAGTGGAGTTTCTGGATGAAAAGACATACATTGAATTATTCCAATTGCATTATAAATCTTATAAAGATTTATTTATACAAGTATATACATTTATAATTTAGACTTAAAGTATATTTTTTAGAAATGAAATGACATGTGAACTACAAAAAAAATTCCAAATTTGGTATCTCAGAGGTTAATTAACATCCCTTAAGTATTAAGTATTTATCCCCACTTATTTATAGTTGAATGTTTATTTTTCAGGTATGTTTTCTCTGGCTTTGACGGTGATTAGACTATGGATATTAGAAACCAGGCCCTATGCTAAATGCTCTTCATGAATTGTATCATTTAATCCTCCCAGTTTGCTCTGATATTGTTCTTAATGTCCCTATTTCACAGATAGAGAAAATTATGTTTAAGAGAGTTAAGGAGCTTGCTCAAAGTCACACTCATATTAAGTAACTGAGCTGAGACTTATACCCCATTGGTTGGACTTTGGAACCTATGCTCTTAGCATTAGTCCACAGGCCACACTGATACTGGCATTCTTAGGCAAAGACCGTATGAAGATGATCCCCTTCATAGAGACTGCACTGTCATTTCTTAGTAACAGCTGAAAAGTACAGACTTTCATGTCACAGAGACTTGGTGTTTGATTCCAGTCTATCCCTTTTAAACTGTATGACATCAAACAGGTTATTTATTCAGCTTGAGCTTCCCTTCTTCGTGTACGAAATAGAGATGACAGCATCTACCCTCACAGCACGGTGAGGGTTACACTGCGCAATCTATATGAAGCCTCCGCCTCAGGTCTGGCATATGGAAATCACTGCATAGACGGGCGCTCCTGATCCTTCCACTTCCAGCAGCTAATACGGAAAACAGCGACGGGCGCTCCTGATCCTTCCACTTCCAGCAGCTAATACGGAAAACAGCCCCCTCTTTGATGAATAGCCTTAATTTTTTCGCTTTAAAATAAAACGCCTGGCACATGGCTAGGTACCAAGTTATTGAATATGAATTGACTAGGGACATATTGAATATATTATTATGAAGCAAATAAACATAGTTCAAAAGATATAAAGGCTTAGGAAAAAATTCTTGAAATGGTCAACTAAAATTAAACAGTTTCATAAGAAAATTTTCATTTTCTCAATAAAAGCAAAATAATAACATAAACCAATTCTTTCTCCTATTTCTCCTATTTAAATTTCATAGCTCTGCATATAACCCTGGATGCTTTTAGTACTTCAGTTTCTAGTTGAATTATGCTAATTTTCTCAGAGGACTTTAATCCATGTGTAAAGATGTATTTTTAAATAGCTATGCTTCACATATTTATCAGTATATTAGGTTCATTAACATTTTAAACTTGTTTTAGTAAAGCATAAATTTTTGGTGCTTGACTTATGTGTATTTTATAAAACTCAATATTCCAACTCCTAAATCCTTGAAATTCTTGATTTGCTAATATTTTCTGTCTTCTAGATAATATTAAATTTATTAACAATTAGACAGTCAAAGTTCAGGTTCTAATGAATTTATTATCTACTTAATTCATTGTATTTTAATTAATGTAAGCAAATTAAAACTACATTTTCTTTTTGTATACACAGTGAGCACGAGTGAGTATTATAACCCACTTTCTGTTTTATTGCCAGGGAGGACTATTATCAGGGAGTTTATTGTGGACTTAGCTCTAAGAATTAATTGTGCAACAGTAGCTGTCCTAGGAGTCAAATGATTAGGGAAAAAACAAACAGAATTAAACTCAATTATTCAAAATTCCAGTTATCCAAAATTAGCATATGTTCCACATTATCTTGCCCATTAAAAATTCCTTTCTCTTCAAGGATTTAGTCATGCAGAGTAAAACTCTACCTCCTTTTTACCAACAAACTTGAGTTCTGATGTTGTCATTAAAATGCATGCTTAGTGCATGCACTTTGGATTCTTAAAAAAAAATCTTAACTATATTGATAACTGACTTTGAGACTTTTGTCTTTGGAGTCAGTTATAGTAACCTTACCGATATTATGACACTGTTGAATGAGAGCCATTAGGAAAAGGGTCATGAAGGGTGGATGTGTGGTCCTCCCAAGGTTTCAGCAGATATCAAGTTCTGCCATAATAGGCATCATGCTTTTTTCTCTAATAAAAAAAAAGAGAAAAGAAAATGTGGTTTCATCACATTACTAAATACACAGCAAAACCATAACTGGCACTGTCAAAGTAAACTGAATAAATGCTTCCCCTGAAATCAATGGTCCTTGTGGGTATTATAGATTAGAATAGCAAATATCTGTGCAATTTTAATTCTGTGCTAGCCCTTTTTTATATATAAATTATTTAATCATCAAAACAACTCTATGAAGTTGTCATTGTAATTTTATTATTTTATAAATGAAAAAAGGGGTACAATGAGATTAAGAAATTTTCACAAAGTCACACAGCTTACAGGTAGTGGAGCTAGATTTTGAACCTGAATGGTTGGCCCTGTTGTCTGTCTGATTTTGTAACTAGTTCATCCTCAAATTACCTTCTTTTTGAACTTCGTATTCGTAGTATTTATAAAATGTATGGTGTTTAAGCGCATGTGAATTATTCCTGATGGAACGTCTGTACAGAATGAATAATTGAATTCATATTATTTGCCCTAAAACTACATCCTAAAATCACTGAGGCTAGTGTTTTGGGTACCTATCCTTGGGGACAGTATGGTTAGGACACAAACTGATTAATTGGGATCATTTTTGAAAGGTTTTCAGATTTAGTGCAATTCTTCAAAAGGTATAGATGCTTAATAAACATTTTTGATAGATGGACAGATGAATGGATAAATGAGACCTGAGTAAGGAAACTGAATAAGTCATACATAATACCTTAACAATTACATATCAATACATAATACTATAGTTAATGGTAACATTTTTTAAATGTTTATTTATTTTTGAGGGAGTGTTTATTTTTGGGGGGGAGAGAGAGGAGTGGGAAGTGCAGAGAGAGAGAGGGAGAGAGAGAATCCCAAGCAGGCTCTACACTATCAACATGGAACCAGATGTGAAGCTTGATCCCACAAACTGGGAGATCATGACCTGGGCTGAAATCAAAAGTGGGATGCTTAGCTGACTGAGCCACCCAGCACTCCAATGATAGCCTTTCTTAAATTGCATTTAAAATGATATTGGCTAGTAATAGTATCATTTTCTGAAGAAAAAATAATCCAAATCAGGCTGATTAGCTTTTAATTAAAAATCTCTGGCAGGGGACCTGGGTGGCTCAATTGGTTTAGCCTCTCACTTTGGTCATGATCTTGTAGTTTGTGAGTTCGAGACCTACATCAGGCTCACTGCTATCAGCCTGACAGTGCAGACCCCACTTCAGATCCTCCATAGCCATCTCTCTGCCCTTCTCCACTTGCACTCTCAAAAATAAATAAACCTTTTAAAACATTTCTGACTTATTAAAATGTTTTTTCTAGAACATGAATCAATCCAAAAATATTCTATGAAGTGTCTCAAAGAAGACCTATGACCTCAGCACATTGATTTGCATTTTCAGATGTGACAATAAGGAAGCCTAGACTGATCAGATATCAAAAGTTACATTTCAAGTTTAGTCCACTGGTTTTTCCAGTAGGGCCGCTTTCGAAGAATCAGAGCTCTTGGCAGCAGTGTTGGGCTCCAGTTCATTTGTTGTTTTGTTTGTTTGTTTGTTTAAACCTGCACCTGTTTCAGAATTTCTTCACTGGATTGGAGCATTCCATGCAGTTGGAACAGGATGGCTTGGTATTTCCCATTAGGTGTCAGATTCATCTGGCCACCCCCTGCAGATGAGGGCTTAATTTAAATTACATGTTGCCTATGAGTTCATTTAATCTTAAAGGATTTCAATTTCTTGATTTAAACCTTTTCATTTTTTTAAGGATGGAGTCCATATTCAATTTCTTAAGCCTCTCAAACTGGCTTCTTCCTCCCTGGTCTTTTGTCTAAAATCATTAATTACTTTAGCAGTGACAGAGTTGTAAAAATCCTTATCTGAATAGCTGTGATCCTGGAAATATTTATGTGTTTTAATTGACATATGTACAATTCTGTATAATATTGATTGATACATTTTTTCTTACACTGAAACTTTTATTTTTATCTTGAACCTATTATTTCTTTCTTGTCATTTTAAAACTAAAAAGAAATTTCTATATAACAATTTAGAAAGATCCTTTTATATACTTTCAAAAGATTTCCTTCCAGAAACCTTTCATGGTAGATGAAAGTCATTTTTAAAACCTATTCCCCATAAAAATGCTCTCTGAGAACAGGTAGATTATATTTCATATTAAATCAGTTGAGTTACAAAGAAAACTAATCAAATGGAATTTATAATGGAAATAAAAACTGAATTTACTATTAGCCAGTAACAGAGGGATCCATTTCTTGATTTTCGGATCACATTTCCTCAGAGAACATAATTACTCTTAATTTTTAAAATGATACCTTTATTAGTTTGAAAGGTTTTCATGTTCATTAGGTAGATTAGAAAGTTTTCGAAAAGAAAGAAAACCATGAAATAGAAAATGTCTTACTGACCTAATTGAACATCTTCAAATGCCACTGAGGATTTGCTGGTGTTTTTTAACACCTGTGTAATAATGTTGCCCTTTAAATGTAACTGGTTAAATTTTCAAAGCTGTGTTCTGGGATTTTGCCATTTGATGTCTATTAATATCAACTAGAGTATTTGCCCAAATCCCTGTGTACCCCCTTGAAATTATATCCCTTGGTGTTAATGATAGTCTTCTAACAGTACAGTTAGAAATAAATTATTTATCTGCTTAGCTCAAATTTCCTTTACTCTCTAGGGTCAACTAAATAAGAAAAAAAAAAGAATCCCAATGTTAATCATTTCAAGTAACATGTTATGTAGAAGCCATCAGCTTAATATGTATTGAACATATCAGTTATAAGAAGCAGATAGATATATATGTCTATCTAAAAGATTTATTTGTTGCAGATTTCCTTTAAAATGCTTTCATTTAACTTTTATTCTTACATTGGTATCTTTTTTAGTACAGCTCAGTATTTGTATACATATATATACATATGAGTGTCAGTGTGGGTGTGTGTTCTTGCTATGCCTTCCCCTGTCTACTATGTTACCTCCCCTATGGTTAAACCAGCCAGATTGAGAAAAACTGATAAACATTTTGAAGTAGAAATAGGATCTTGATGTTCAGTTTCTAATTTGGCCTAATTTACTGCCTTGTATTTTGGTGTCCATTATGGAACTCTGAAGTATTAGCATTGAACATTCTTGACAGAGAGACATTAATATCTAGTGGAAGCTTTTTAAGGTGCAAGAGCAATAAGAACAGACATTTCCACAAACATTTTTGGTGTTAAATGCAAAAGCATCAGTTACAGATAAATTCAATATCATCTGAAATGCATATGAACAAGATAAAAAGTTGCACTAATTTTAAGGAAAATTCTTTGTGCTTCCTTAAACTGAACATTCCTGTAAATACGCATTGATAATGTCAGTGAAGATGCTTGTGGTGGTGGAGGTGATGATACAGTACTCACCACACGAGGTGATTTTACCAGTTGCTTGTTTGTGTTTTTTTGTGGAACCCTGGGTTGAGGTAATGTCAAACTCTTGCACAGATAGAACTATTTTTAGTTCAGAAAATACCTTTATAGAATATTGACTTATGAGTCCACACCAGAAATATCAAATTACATTCCAATGTGATGAAAACACTAATTTTTTTCACGATGTGTTAACCCTTGAGAGTTGAAAGCAGCTTTAGTGCCATTAATCATTTAAAAAATGTCCCCCAAGTATTCTGTCCATCCATGAGGCTTTCATTATGATCAGGGAATAATATATTGGTAATGTCTGGCTGAGTAAAGTATAAAAAACAAGCAATACTCTTTAATTACTGAATTCTAGCAAATCATCCTTACCTTGGGTTGAAACTCTCTAATGTCTGGAAAATTAGATGAGGCTCACTATGTTTCATCAAATTGTGAGTAATACATGTAAAAAGCAATATGGAATCTGTAAGTTCATCAGCACCTTGCTTGTTTTCACAGTATCTCTAGTCACACCAGCTGCTTTATACTTAGTGGAAACATAACAGAGCTGTATGTCTATTTATGCACTGTATGTGATTGTTTTTCTTTTTCAAAATCTGCTGTTCCTTGTTCTTTTTAAAGCAGATGCTTGAACATTCCATATAATCTTTTACACATTACTGTATATCAAATTGTGTTATGCATGTATTTTATGCAGGAGTTCTAGAGTTGTTATATCCACTTGTATAACACGTTTGCTTACAATAATAGCATCAAAATTCTTAAAATAAATACACATCCATCAAATTAACATACTTTAAAACATGGCAGTGTATATGTATTACATATATATATATATATATATATCTTAAATAAAGATAAAGAAATTTGACTTTTGTCCAGTACAATAATACCATTACATACTAATACTTATAAGGCAATATTTTCAACTAGTCAATATGCTAACCATTGATTATTCTCATCTTGTAGGCACAGCAATCAGACCTATTGCTTTGAGAGCTGTGACCTCCATTGCTCGTGCTTTGCCTGGATTTCCCATTTTGGCCACCGGTGGAATTGACTCAGCTGAAAGTGGTCTTCAGTTTCTCCACAGTGGAGCCTCAGTCCTCCAGGTAGTATTTGTGTTTGTCTGCCCCTTCGAAAAGCTCCATCTAACATACCCACTGTAAATTATGTAATAACAAATATATTCTTACAGGGTCTCCTGAGAAAGAGACAGTGTGCAATTAAAATGGCAACACTCATTAAGTTCCTGTTGTGAGTAGAGAACAAACCTGAGATGTATTTCCTGCCCTATTAAGGGCTTGTGAATCCTCTATCTTTTAAAAATATTTTTTTCCTATTTGGTGCCAAAATAAATGAAACCAAGTACCAAAATGCACACTGTAGAACAGGGGAAAAAAACAAATACATTAATAAATCTGGGTAAAAATAATATTTTGATTGAAAATTAAAATGAGGGGTGCCTGGTTGGCTCAGTCTGTTAAGCATCCAACTTTGGCTCAGGGCATGATCTCAGGGTTCATGGGTTCAAGCCCCACATTCAGCTTTGTATTGACAGCTCAGAGCCTTGAGCCTCATTCAGATTTTGTGCCTCCCTCTCTCTCTGCTCCTTCCCTGCCTGTACTTTCTCTCTCTCTCAAAAATAAATAAAATATTTTTTTAAAAAAAGAAAAAGAAATGAAGTCAAGGGTAAGGCCAATACACAAAATATACCAAATGTGACTCTGAATTTCCTGGCAGCCAAAGCAAGGAAATTAATAGTTTCAAAAAATGTTCAAAATATAAATATAATTGATCAACTTCTTGTGATATGGAGCTGTGAGAAATCCTTCTATTATTGTCATAATGTGATACTTTGAGATGTAGTACATTATACTCTTAATAGCACTCCTACATATAATTTATTACTTATTACTTATACACTTGCTTGTTATAATGTTGCTTAGCAAAGACCCAATATAGTGCCTTGATGCATTAAAGCATAAGCATTTCCCTGAGGCCAGATACACAAGTTTAGATGGTCTGACTTGACCCAGGGATAAAATTTTTCATATGATTACTAGACTGTGGCCTCTCAGATAATACTCCATTAATATGGATTCTTACTATATATAACTGAATGAAATTAGAAAGCATAGAGTTTAATTTCACTTATATTCTCTGGTAAGAAACTAGAGAACAAATATCTTATGTTGCCAATTTGACAATCAGTTAACATCCTCTTACAAAATACAATCTAAAGGGGAAATGATATGTATCAGGATGCTAATAGAAGATACAAAGAAGAACCAAATTTCAAGACTGAAAATTATAATAACTAGAATTTAAATCTGAGTTAATGGGCTCAGCAGCAGAATGGAGACAACAGAAGAAAGAATCAGTGACATGGAAGGCAGAGCAATAGAAATTAACCTCTCTAGACAACACAGAGAAAAAGACTGAAAAAACAAATGAACAGCACTTCAGAGAACTGTAAGACTGTAATAAAGATCTAACATTCAGAGAAGAGGTCACTGAAGGATGAGATGGCAAAGAAATAATGTTTGAAAACTTCCCAATTTTTATAAAAGGGCAAAATCCTACAGATTCAAGAAGCTGAATGAACCTCAAATGTGATAGATCTAAAGAAATCCATACCAAAACTCATCATAGTCAAGCTTCTGAAAACTAAAGACAAAAAAAGTACCTTGGAAACAAGAAAAAAAAAAAAACCATTTCACCTAGAGAGAACAAACAATTTTAATGAAAATAGAATTAACATCAGAAAGCATGAAGTCCAGGAAATGGAATAATATTTTTCAATTGTTGAAGAAAAAGACCTGTTAACCTAGAATCCTATATCCTTCAGAAACAAAGGATAAATCAACACATTCTTGGCTGAGAAAAAATTAAGAGAATTTTTTTGCCAGGAGGCCATAACTAAAAGAATGGCTAAAGGAAATTCCTTCAAAAGAAAGGAAATGTTAAAGAAAGTATCTTGAGACATTGGGAAGGAAGGGAAGGGAAGGGAAAAAAGAAGGAAGGAAGGGAGGGAGGGAAGGAGGGAGGGAGGGAGGAAGGAAAGAAAGAAGGAAAGAAGGAAAGAAGGAGGAAAGGAAGAAGGAGCACGATCATCAAGAAATATATGAAGATAATATAAGCCCAGGCTTGAATATCACCTGAATTTACTTTCATGAACATGGAGAAATGTATGGACTGGAGAATGCAAGTGGGTTATGACTGGGTCCCAGAAAAGATGCTTGCTTATTTCCAAACATGTCATCTTTGGCAGGCCACACATGGAGGTGAAGATTGTTGACATTCTACCATGTGCTACTTCTGGCTGCTGCTACATACAGTATTATTACACCTACCTAAGAATGAAATCATTTTATTGTGCTTCACTTTATTGTACATTATAGATATTACATTTTTTTATAAATTGAATATTTGTGACATACCTGTATCTGATGAATCCATTTGCACCATGTTTTCAAACAGCATTTGCTCACATTGGGTTTTTGTATCACATTTTGGTAATTCTTGAAATATTTCATGCTTTTAAAATTATTATTATATCTGTTTTGATGATCTATGTCAGTGATTATGACTCACTGAAAGCTTAGATGATGGTTAGCACTTTTAGCAACAAATTATTTTTTAATCAAAGGATGTACATTCTTAGACATAATGCTATTGAACAGACTATAGTGTAGTATAAACACAGCTTTTATATGCACTGAGAAATCAAAAAAATCATTTGACTTTAATGCATTATTTGCTTTATTCTGATGATCTGGAACTGAACCCACAATATGAGGTATCCCTATATTTTGACACCAATTGAAGCTTGGAGGATGAAAGTAATGTAGCCAAAGTCACATGACTAGTGCTAGGGCTGGACATCAGGTTTTACAACTGTAGAGCCAATGTTCTTCCAACTGCTCACATTGCCTATCACCCTCCTAGGACCTCTAAGATGAGAGTATCAGTAATAGGCAGGTCTTCTCCACCTACTCAAGGCTCACATATTCAGGCTACAGCTTATTCCTTAGAGTAAGGATGCTAAGGAGAGAATAAATGTGAAAACACAGAAAAGTTAATCAACAAATGTAACAAGTAGACGTAGTATGTGAGTATATGTAGAATACTACATGTCCTCACAAAACCGTAGGGTGAAATAATCATTCAGATTGTGGTTTCTGCTTAGGCTCATCTTGGATCAAGAAGCAGAGAATCACTAAAATACCTTAAGAAATTGTAGCCTGTTGTATTCTATACATCCATGGAACCTGGGACTAGGACTGTAAGAAGCAGTGGGTCAGTTTTCAGGAGAGATCTCCATCTCTCTTTTGTGGTCCATGTGATTTCTCCCTCAGCGGAATCTACGGTTCTCATTCTTTCTCTCTCCAGAGCTTACTGCTTGTTTCTGCCTCCCCTGAACTTCTTCCTGCCATGTGAAACTTGGGCCCACTCTACATGGTAGTTGTTTTTTGTTTTTGAATAAGCTTTTTAAAATTTTTTTAGATTTATTTTTGAGAGATAAAGAATCAGCATGAGCAGGGGAGGGTCAGAAAGAGAGGGAAACACAGAATCCTAAGATAGGCTCCAGGCTCTGAGCTAGCTGTCAGCACAGAGCCAAATACGGGGCTTGAACCCACAAACTGCAAGATCATGACCTGAGCCGAAGTCGGATGCTTAACTGACTAAGCCACCCAGGTGCCCCTCTACATGGTAGTTTTTCAGCTCCAGCTTCTACATGAAGTACCTCACTAGCTTAATACATCTTGACTCAGATTTCAAAAGAGGAAATTCATTTTGCTCAATTTATCTTGTGCCAGGCCTCATCTTAAAACATTGGTCACCCAATGTGTTGACTGCTCTGTATATAGTAGAAGCACACTAAGTATTTGTTGGGTGATTTTGTTAAATGAATGTGTTGGAGTTGCAATTTTTTTTAACCAGCTTGTGAAGAGGAGATGAAGGTGTTAATATGGTGTACAGAATAGTTGCCAAAGGACCTCCCCTTCAGCTCTGGCTAGGAACTGCAGGGAGATTTCCAGCCGTGTAAACTATTGGTTTTCAAATAATTTTGTTAAAAATGCAAAGTTCTACAAATAGGCTTTTAGTGGTGGAAGATTATAGATTATGTATCAATTCTACCATTAGCTTTAGTTTTATTTAGCCAGAACATATTTTTAAACTAATTTTAGTGGAAGTATGAACTAAAATCAGTATTAAGAGATACTTATACTGTTATTAGATATACTTAATACGGTTATGAGAGTGAAAACCCTTGCATTTAGAATTTTGACTTGGCATTTGAAGGGGGTGGAGAATGTGCAATATTTCTATGTCTCTTTCATTGTAACTGAATTTCACCCTGTTCAGCTCTTCTGGGCTGCTGAATATTATTAGAGAAATTCAAGTAATTCTGCCAACTGGATTTACTTCAAATTCACGGTGTTTAATTTCAGCTGAGCCATGGGTGCAGCATCCATTTTTATTTGTCTTTAAAAAAACATAAAATTCTTTCCAGCAGTTAGTTCATGTCTTTTTCATATACCTCAAGGACCTAAACCCTCCATCAACACCCTGTATTTCTCTGATGCCGTTTGTTCACTGGCTGTTTTTACCTAACTCTGTCCCCATCTCTGATTCTATAACAGTTCTCTTGAAGAACTCATTTCCTTATATATCTTTGGGTGGAGTACTGTCAAACCTACCTTTCTAGTTATTTCTACTCAGAAGTGAAGTACATACTGACAAAATGCATTTTTACAAGATGTGATCAAATGATACAGTGCTGATACACTGGGGTATAGAAAGAGAAATAATGGGTACAGAAATAGTGACATAAATAAATATTTTGATTCTGATCTTGATACGTATATATAGACTATTTAGGAATATGATAGGTGAGTACTGGAATAAGGATTTAGTAATTTCAAATTGAGGTTTAAATGAATTCAACAGCTGTGACCTTCTATGTGACTTTAGGAAAAGTACTGACATTTCAAAAAGGAAAGGTTTCATAAGTTGGATAAGTGTGATAGAACAGGCCTCCCTTATAAATCATTATGCATCACAGAGAATTATTCACATATTTGTTCATTCAATAAATATTTATTAAGAACCTACTACATTCCTGGTACTGTTCTAGGGACTTGGAATTATTCTGTGAATAGAACAGGCAAAAGTTTATTACTTCCTTACAGTTTAGTGAGGGGAGAGACATAACATGATAAATATGAACGATAAGTATATTATTTTGTATGTAAGATCATAAGTGCTATGAAAAATAAAGAGGCCTCATTGAAAAGGTAAATTTCAGGGAAATATTATCAAAGTAAAATACTTAATGTTGGACCATCACTTGCTTAAATTTTTATTTGAGAGTTAACTGAAATATAAAAATTATAAAATATTGTAGATCACTTTGCAGTTTATAAACAGAAATGCCTTTTTGGGATTAAGGTTGCATTTTAATGGGTAATTTTTTGGTCTTATTACCACATCTAGGAATGTGTCATTTCTCACTATTTATTTCTATTATCTTATTCTGCAACTTGCTTTGACAAGGATGTTAACTTCTCTGTGGTGAAACATCCAAAAACTACCTTCAAAATGGTTCAGTGAATGTTGAATATAAAAACTAAGGAATTAGCTAGAGAGTAATTTGGGTTCCAGATCATTTCCCTAGTACATCTTTGGAGTGAAAATGGCTATTACAAAATAACCAAATACAAGACTGGGCAAGAAATAAGATTCAAAACCAATTATGGGTTTGTGTTCTTGGGTATCTACTCATAACTTTGTCAGTCAGCTAAATAGATTTCTAACTTATTTGTGTAAACTCCAGTGTATTTGAAATATGATTTATCTTTTTACTTGATAGGCTTTCATTAGTTAGAATATGCAAATTAGGGCTCTAAAATGGACAGATGAAAATTATTGGTAAATTTCAGATACTGAAATTTGTAAGTACCTCCTTGTTAAATTATATTCTCAAACTCTCCATAAACTTTAAAATCTTTTCTGGGTTTACTTGAAGAATAGAAGTTTGCTTCTGGCTGCCAATCAGTTATACATGAAGAGGATAGTAAATAAATAAATTGAATAATTCCCCTTAACTAGTTTGAAGAGAGGACTTTAATAAATTAAAACTGGGTGTTTTGTTTTGTTTTGTTTTGCTGTTTTTATTTTTAATTTTTTACTCCCAGACCTAGCCTTCCTGCAGAGTCCTATATCCCTTTCCTCTGATTTAGTACTAGTTTACAGTTTCTCCTAGTAAAAAACTGTTTAGAGATTTCTGTTGCAACTAAAATTCAAACTAAATCAGTCACTTGTAATGATAAGTTTCATCAAAAAATGTTCACTCTTCTTTATGCCGTATAGATAGAGAACATAAAGTGCAATACCACCTTTTTTTTTTTTTCACGGAATGGCTCTGGGTTCCTATAATTTAATTTAATGATATTGCCCACTACAATTTAACCTATTAAGGACTTTGATTCAGGACGTTGGAAATTATGGGAAGCCATCAGTTCATTCATGTACAATTATGACCTGTGCTTTCATTGAGAGTGTATGGGTGGATTTTTTTTTTATCCCATTTCTTTTGTTAAGATTTGTCACTGAAGTTAATAGAAAATCCTGAAATACAACAGAAAGAGGGAACATAGTGGGCACTTGCTGTGAAATGTCATGGTCATGTGATGGACACTCACTAAACTTAGATCGCCAAGTCAATTGTTAACAATAATCAATTGTTCTAATGGAGCTACTTCAGGCTAAGTGGAATATTTTAATGTGATCAAGAGATGTATTATTTTATTAAGACCAATGAAAAAGAAGTAATTGAAGCAGACAATGGTACTGTTTCCACCTGAGTGCAGATGCTTTACTGACATTCTCTTTGGTCCTAGCACCCAGGAAGACTTCAGTGCTTCAACTCCATTGAAAGGGGTCTTGAGAGGACACTAAATTGTATTTGCACACTATATTCTAAATTTTTATGGGTAGGTGGGAAATAGTTATTCAATGATTTGTCAGGTTTTTTTCCCCATTTTCAGTCACTTTAAAGTAAGTCTATGATCTAAGAATTGATAATAGTTGATACCATTCAAAGTTATTTTAAATGGCATCTGAACTGTTTACATAACTAGTTAAAATAGACATATTTTTCTTTCCACTATGCATTTCTTGTTTCCTAGCTTTAATGAGTGTTTCATTTACAATTTTAAGAACAATTTGTAAGTGGATATTGAAAAAATAGAAATCTATATTCTTAGAATAATATATAAGAAAAAATATGCTCTTAGTATCCATTCAATGAAATTACAACTTCCATGTCAATTATTACATTATTTTAAATTAGTTTAATGGATAGTTACTCTTAATGATTAGGAAGAGAGTTTATTTTTTGAAAAGCATTGTGATTCCACTGCAACAGTGTTGTTTGTAAGAAAATAGAGGAAATTTACTGGAAACCTGTTAGGCCTTCAGATGATTACACAATCTCCACTTGATAGAAAGCTTAACATCTAAATTCAAAGGAAATTAATTGAAATTACAATCTTTTTTAAAGATTTACCATAAAAAAGTAACAGTATCACATAGTGACTAATTTATGTGAGAAAATAACCATGAGTTAGGTAAAATGTTTGTAGATATAGCCATATGAAATTTCTATGTAAACTTTTTTGGGCAACGTTTTTTTTTCCTGACTCTTACCAGATTTATGTTGTCTGCTCCTTTTTGCATTCTCTGCAGAAATATGGTTAAATACTAGTCATACTTCTTTGTCAAAAATTTTTCATATTCATGACCAAAGTTTTAAACTACTATTTTCCTTTTACTATTCATTTTTTAAATCACAGTTGTTTAGATATTCTTATGTCACATATTATTTTCCAAATATTATGTTTTCTTTGTTGCTTTTCTCTCAAGCTTTTGAATTTATCAGTATCAGTTGGAATGAGATGCAATTGGACATAACTGATTTTTGAATAACCATCATATAACTTGTCCATCCAAATGACTGTAGAAATAGTCACTTTGGGAGGTAATCTGTTTTGAGTACTATCAATAACTACTCTTAATACTTTGAGGGTAGATTTCTATGTTATGTTATGTTTAATGGAAAAGTATTGAAAGGTAGCAGTCTTTATGTTCTCACAGGCTGACACCATGCCCCTTCTCTCTCCTCAGACCAAGGAGCAAATAAATGCCCAGTGGGCCCTGTTTACTTTGTACTTTCATGGCATTTTGTCCCTTTTTAATTACTATTTTTATTCTCCAAGATTTCAATTCCCTCCTCTTCTAAGGATACTGACAGCCTCCTTCATTTTTAGTTAGTTGCCTTGAAGTTAATTTTTTTATTATGCCCAAGGACAGTGGTCCTCCAAATATGACTGTATCAACACAAACACATCACTTCTGGAGGAAACATATCTCTAAGTTCATGTTTTGTTAACATTAGAACGTTGTCATCAACTTTCTATTAAAAAATCTTATTAAATATTAGCCTAAAAGTCAGACTAGCACAAGTCCCTTTCCAGAATTGTTTGGTTCTATCATGTGTGTAATGTATTTGGCTTTTTCCCCCCAAGAGTTCAGATTAGAATAAATTGTTTGTGCCATTCTAAGTTTTTTTCTTAGAAGAAAAGAATGAAAGCATAGACCAGAAGGACATTTCACAGTTGATTCCTTGCAAATGGCTACCTCTCTAAGAGTTTCTAATATGACATTCAATTTTGTACCCCCCCTATTTTGCTTTGTATGTGCTGTCCCAATTCTTTGTCACTTTTCTTAGTTTCATTTTGAAATGACAATGAATTGTTACCTTATGGTAATAATGATGTTCCTGGGTTATGGCCTCTCTTCTTTTTAAATGACTTCTGTCTGCCTTATGCTTACTGTCCTTATTCTGATGGGGAAAAAATAGGTTTTGATATTTTTCCAGGCTATTTTAAGACCAGATCTTTTGATTTTTTTTAAATAAATTTTCATGTTTGGAAGCATTGGTTTCTATCTGCAATCGTAACAGACCAAAGCTTAGGAACTTTATCCTCCTGAACTACACACGTGTGTAAAGCCTCGTGTAAGTCTTGTAGTAAATGCTTACGTTTGGCCGCACCCCACAGTATATTCACAGCAAACTAGACTCGCTGGAGTTACTTTCTTCTGGAGAGACCCAGTCATCATTTTAGTGGTGGTGCATTCTGAATTTGCTGCAGTGTGTTTTCCTTTTCTTTTTTCTGTTGAGATACTCCTGAGTTTCTTCCTAGCCCATCTTTAATGGAGTAGCTTTTGGTCTGATTTCTAATCATCTTCAAAGATTAGAAAATGTTGAGTCATTTGCTCACTTTCTGATCTTGATATAGGATGTGTCAAAGGCTGAAAGAGAGTAGAAAAGAGAAGAAGAGAAGAAGACCCTTACTGACAGTAGCTGTACCACAGAACACATAGGGCTCTGAACCAAAACCTGAGGCTCTGAGACCTGCTTTAGAAAGGCTAGTGGTGTCTCTTCTTCCCAAGGTGAAATTGAAACTCAGCAGTTCTGGCTTATGCCTCCATATCATTGCCTAATTCACAAGTTTGGTTTTGTTTATCTTGCAAACTGATGTTTTCAATGTCCTGTTCTTTTTAAATTTTTTTAACATTTATTCATTTTTGAGAGACAGAGAAAAGAGAGTGAACTGGGGAGGAGCAAAGGGAGAGGGAGACACAGAATCCAAAGCAGGCTCCAGGCTCTGAATTGTCAACACAGAACCTGACACAGGGCTTGAACTCACTGACCACGAGATCATGACTTGAGCCAAAGTAGTCGGACACTCAGTTGAATGAGCCACCCAGGCACCCCTCAATGTCCTGTTCTTAATGCATTTATTTAATAAACCCCATTATTGGTTTCTAGCATTTTTTGAAAACTTTGCTTCATTCTAGCCTTGAAGATCCTTAACAGTATTGTGTGCCATTTTTAGATATCCAGATGAGATTGTATTGCCATGTATAGTTGGGAGTTAAGAGAAGGGGCTCTGGATTCTACCACCTTTGCTCAATAAGCAGTTTCACCATTTAATGGCTGAATAAAATTGAGTGAATTAGTTAACTTATGTATACTTTGGCATATTCATTTATAAAATGGAAGTTAAAATACCTGTCTCATTGGGTCATTGCAAGGAAGAAGTGGTATTTAATATGTCCTAGAGAATTCCACAAATCAGAGTCCCAGTCCCTGGAGTGGCTCTTTCTCGCTCCCACCACCCTGGTTAACCCACTCTTCTCACCACTCAGCAAAACCTGGGACATCAGGGAGACTTCAGCACCCTGGTCCAGCTCTAAGATTAATGAATATCAACTTTAATTGTATCTGTCTCTAATTCAAAACTCCTAGAAAAAAGAATAACTGGATTATGTAATTCCAGTCATGCAATTGACATTTATTAAGGGCTTTTTTTGGGACAGATGATAATAATTTACTGAGAAAAAAGAATAAGAAAACAATTTGAGTGCACATTTATTTTTGCAGTATAAATTGTGAGTCTTGATGCAAATAATTACTGTGAAAAAATTGTAGTTAAATATTAAAATTCTTAGAGGCCTATAAATATTTTAGGAAGACTTTTAGTGGAAATCACAACTGTGTCTCCCATTTAGAAGTTTACAAAACCAATGATAAGTTTAAGATTTATGAGAACTTCTAAAGGAAATTTCTGTCAGGATATCTCTTTAGTTCAGTGACTCCTGACTCAAAATTCAGAAACCAGGCTTAGGCCAGATGACCTGTCTAGCATAGGAGCATTGAAATATGCCATTTTACCATTTTACCATTGAAATACAAGTGTATAATTGTTCCTTCAGATAGAAGAATTGTCGGTTAGGAGTTTGACACAAACATGAGAAACTACGGATTTTGTCAGTAATATTCTGTGCAGATATATATAATACTGACTGGATTATTATATCTTCCTCTCACATTTATACAAAAAAATTCATCTCTGAATGAACAGTTTACTCCTGTGTTGTAACAGTTTGTTCTAGAAAAGAAAATTTCATCAATGTTCCCAAAGAAAATGCTTTTAAGGGAAACTTTTGAATGTTTTATTGCAGACTACTCAACACATTGTAATTTCAGATAGAGAACCAAATAGTTTTCTGTTTTATCTAAGTGAATAAAAAATCATTCAAGAACTTAACTCTCTAGAAATACGTGTATGTGCATCATATATGTATTTTATGGCACTGGAGTTATACAGTAGATTTCTAAAATGTTTCTGAGACAGAGACATGAATTTTTACAGATTCTAATTACAAGTTAGAAGTCCTCTCACTGTGGGAAATTAAAAATGGAGACAATTAGGGAAAATTCCAGTTGAAAGAAAAATGCATTATGAAAAAAGCAATAAAAGCACAAGAAATAGGAAAGTAAAATCACTTCTCAGTAGCTTCTATGAATCAATTGTAGATCAATAGTGTGTAGTTAATGCATTACCAAGAGAGCATTAATTTGCAATTACCACAGGTGATCTGATCCTCTGTGTTCTGTCCATTGACACAAATGACCTTTTGTTGAAAGAGATTCTGTAGTCATCATTTTAAATAGAGCAACAGAAAGGCAAAAGGTAAGTATAGGTCACTTTCAGTCCTAAGTATCTTACATCACACAAAGTGCGACCACTTAGTGTAGCCCCAAATGGTCACATAATGGAGTCTAATGAGCCTGACCATGGGCCTGTCTGTTCACATACAGGATGGGTGTAACATCCCCTGGGATGATGATGGATAAATATGATTCAAGGTGAGACTACAAATGCCCTGAGTTAAGTATAACATAAAGTAGATAAAGTAGACCTTTGATAAGCCTCTACGATGAGAGGAGATATGAAAGACTTTGGTTCAACCAAGTAGGTGTTTTTGCAGTGCTCCTATTTGGTGCAAGCTGCGTAGCCTTGGAGGTAGAGAGTCTAGGACAATCGTACATCCTAGAAAGGAAGAAAGGAAGGAAGGGAGGGAGGGAGGGAGGGAGGGAGGGAGGGAGGAAGAAGACCTCCACTTTCTAGAAACTATATTCTAATCATAAGCAGTGTGGCAGGGACCCACACAGCCTTGTCTGGAGTCTGCTACACAGGCAGGTATATCAACCTCGAAATTGGCAGCTAGGCACAAGAAGATAGGACTACATCTTAGTAATACATGCTTCAGCACAAATGAAAATGTATCAAATCACTCGGAGTGAAATTCTAGCTCTCTGCTCATTAGCTATTTGACTTAGGCTTTCTTGGATGTGTGAACATTTTATACTTCAAGTTTGTTGTCTGAAGATAGGGTTGATGATAATAATACCTACTTCATAGGATGGTTGTGAGGATTAAATATTATCACATGGAAAGCAATCCAAGCAGTACCTGCATCATACTATCCACAGATGTTGGATATTAATTATGTCGTTATTATAACATTATCATCCCCTGCTACTATTTTTATGCATTGATAAAGAATATTAAAACAAAATTTACACCCCTCTATTCTAGCTTTTGACTAGCATATATCATAGCTCAGGCTGGTTGAAAACAGCACCTGAGGAAAAGGCCAAGTGCTAAGGTTTTATTGGAAAGTAAAGTCTAGGGTAGCTAGAGAAAAGGGGAATAGAAGAAAGATGAGAAAGATGGGATTTGAATACAAGGTAATGCATTACTGACTAGTCCACTGCCTCACAAGATGCAAGAGATACAGACAGTCAGTTGGCCAAATGGTACATCTCCAGATAGACTAGATAAAAAATGGTGCCACGGGACATTTCCCATGGAAAAGAGAGAGAAAATTTATCTGCCATTCATTTCATTTTATCTCCTATTGGTCGAAGTTCATTCTTCTGGAGAGTTAACTCTTCCATCTTGTGGATTCGATCACCCTGTAAAAAGCCTGATCCCACACCCTGATATGTGGCCCATTCTGGCACTTCATCCAGGATACTGACCTCTTCTATATGTCTTGTTATCAAGCCTGTATATTCATAGTGACAGATAAATTATTATCTTATAAGTTATCCAGTTAAAACTATAAGCTAATTATGCCACATACTGTGGAAAACCTACCTCCATATTTCTTTTAACCTACTTCCATATTTGGCCCTACTACTTTCTAAAACTAGACAGAATATATCCATGCTTTTTTTTTTTTAATTTTTTTTTTTTGATACTGAGAGAGACAGAGCATGAGAGGGGGAGGGGCAGAGAGAGAAGGAGACACAGAACTGGAAGCAGGCTCCAGGCTCTGAGCTAGCTGTCATCACAGAGCCCGATGCGGGGCTCGAACCCACAAACGTGAGATCTGACCTGAGCCGAAGCCGGAGGCTTAACTGACTGAGCCACCCAGGCGCCCCTCCATGCTTTTTTTTTTTTATAAAAGTCTAGAATTTCAGAAATGGATAAATACTTGTCAGTGCAGAGACAGATAATATTATATTACATTGTCCTTATTATCTTTGTTTATGACTATTGGTAGTAACACATGTAAGTGAAAATAGCATTCAATTTTAAATAATGTTTTTACCATACTGTAAGCTAGAATCTATCTCAAAATGAGACAGAGAAAGCTAAGAAGTTGAGTGGTCTCAAAAATCACTGTTAGAGAATTAAATGGGTATCCAAAGACTTCCTGAAACCTGGAGAACTGAGAACAGAAATGACCTAAGCATATGGAAGTGAGCACTGCTTATATCTGGAAATTCAGAAGAAGTAATCTGAAAGGCTTTCATAATGTTCTTTTAACACTGAGGAGCATGTATGCAAAACATGTTCTAAAGTTATTAATCAGAAATATATCTGACAAGGAGTTGGGATGTATACCTCTCTGCAAAATTATCTAAAATGGCCTTAATAGTGACTTGAGAAGGGAAAATGTTATCGTTTGGCTGACTCTCCACTCATTCCTTGGTCAGAAGCAGCAATGATCCATTAATCATTCAAATAGCCAAAGGAAAAAAAGAGACAAAGAAACAAATAGATGGAGTAAAGAAAAGAGAGGACGCAGGTCCTTAGTGTCAAGTAATTGAACTGAATGCAACGTTATAAGGGAAAACAATTTATTTATACCAGCTTTCAATTTTCTTCATGTATAGTTACATTGTATTAATAAATTATTATTTAAATCAGACAGTATAATTCCCATCTTTATCTGAAGTTGCCTGGCAGGTCATTCTGACCGTTTGGAATATTATCCATGCTAATTATGTCTGAGATCTGTAGTGTTTTTTTAATAGCAGATTTTTATAGATTTTGTAGATTTTTATAGCACCTGGCATTCTAGTGCCTGGACTTAGGATACCTATCTTGGGCCAACACCTATAAGGAACTGATAATTAAGAGAACATAAACAGCTTCTCAAAGCGTAACTATATTCCACAGCTAGGCTATAAGTACATTTTAACTTTGCAAATGATCATAATGAAACTAATATAATGGGTAATGCTTATATGGAATTTATTATGTGCCAGATACTTTGTAAGCTAATAATTATATTAGTTCATTTATACTCCAGTAATCCTGTGAGATAGACATTAGTATTTTCCATGTTCTGTAGCCAAGAACGTTAAATTGCAAGATGGTAAGTGGCAAAGCTGTGCTCTAAATTCAAACAACTTGGTCTAGCATCTGATTTTTAACCATTACATTACATTGGCATTTTTGACTATTAAGACAGAAATAAGTGCTAGTGGGGATGAGGAGAAACTGGAACCCTCATGTATTGCTTATGGAATTGTAAAGTGGCACAACTGCTTTGGAAAAGTTTGGCCATGTCTTAGAAAGTTCAACATAAATTTACCATACAATCCAAAAATTTCATTCCCACGTATCTACCCAAGATAAGTAAAAACATATATCCACAAAAAGACTTGTATACACAGTCATGCCTGCACTGCTACTAAAATCCCAAAACTGAAGACAGGCCAAACTGCCATCAACTGATGAGCAGATAAACAAAACGGGGCACATGTATACAATGGAATAGTAGTCAACAATAAAATGGACTGATGCCATCACAACGTAGATTCTTTTAGCATGTGCAAAAATATCACACTAAGTGAAGACAGACGCATACTATAGTAGTTATATAATTCCATTTATACGAAATGATTAGAAGTGACAAATCTAGGGAGACAGAAAAACAGATCGGTAGTGGGAGAGTGGCTGTAAAAGGCACAGGGAACTTTTGAGTGATGGAAATATTTTAAAAGTGGGTTGGGGTGATGGTTTCACAACTCTATAAATTTACCAAAAGTCATTTACTTGCATACCTAAAATAGATAAATTTTATGGTATTAAATTATCCTACACTGTTGGTGGCAATGTAAACTAGTGCAGCTGCTCTGGAAAACAGTGTGGAGGTTCCTCAAAAAACTATCAATAGAATTCCCTTATGACCCAGCAATGGCACTGCTAGGGATTTACCCTAGGGATACAGAGGTGCTGATGCATAGGAGCACATGTACCCCAATGTTCATAGCGGCACTTTCTACAATAGCCAAATCATGGAAAGAGCCTAAATGTCCATCACCTGATGAGTGGATCAAGAAGATGTGGTATATATATACAATGGAGTATTACATGGCAATGAGAAAGAATGAAATATGGCCATTTGTAGGAAAGTGGATGAACCTCGAGGGTGTCATGCTAAGCGAAATAAGTCAGGCAGAGAAGGACAGATCCGTATATTTGCACTCATAGGTCTAACAGGAGAACAGGAGAAACCTAATGGAGGACCAGGGGAGGGGAAGAGAGAAAGAGAGTTGGGGAGAGAGAGGGACACAAAACTTGAGAGACTACTGAATGTTGAAAAAGAACTGAGGGTTGAAGGGGAAGGGGGAGGGGGGAAAAGAGGTGGTAGTGATGGAGGAGGGCACTTGTGGGGAAGAGCACAGGTGTTATACAGAAACCAATTTGACAATAAACTATTAAAAATATTATGCTTTAATAATGTTTCTTTTAAAAACCCACATAATTAGAGATATAAGTACTATATGTGACAAAATTATTAAATATAAAAGTTTGAAGGATTCATAGTAAAACTTGTAGGGTAAACATGGGGGATATCAACAGTGCTTGAAAGTTCTGTTTCTTTATTCTTACTAGAAAATGGCATAATATGTTTTATAAGGATCCATTAATATTCATAGTATTAATATCTCAGATGTAATCAAATTAAATAAATGTTTATGAACCCTGACTAATTTAAAAGTAAGTACATTCAAATAGACCTGCTCATCTGATTAAGGCATCCTTGATAGAAGCCTTCCTAGATTTCTCAATGTGTTCTATGCATTAAAGTAGGGTCTAAAATTAGGCTTTTTTTTTTTTTTACACATAAACACTGATCATGTTTGATATACATGTTTATTTCTGATTTAAGTGTTTTAATTTTTAAAACTGTATTATTTAGAAGATGTTAAATAGATAAGAGCTTGGCTTTGAGGGATCAACAACTAACATCTGTTGAGAACTTTATTCATGAAGTTCTTCATGTTATCCAATTGTGTTATGTAGTGGTCATAATGTCCATTTATTCTGTTAATAGTTACTGGGCATCTAATAGATACCAGGCACAATAATAAAACAAGCATATAAGAAAAATGTCAAATAGTGGTAAGTGCTATTCAGAGGATTTAAATCAGTAAATGTGCTAGTGTCTGGGTGCCTGGATGGTCTGGCTGGGGAGGTCCTTTAGAGAAGTGATACTTAAGCAGAATAAGTAAGTATTCACCCAAATATGTAAAAATATGGAGAAGAGCATTACAGGCATACAGGGGAAAACCCCAAATAAAAGCATAAATGGGAAAATCAAAGGCATGCCTTCTTTTATTTTTTATTTATTTATTTTTTGGTGTGCTCAGAAAAGGCCAGACCATAGTGGGCATGAATAAGAGAGGTGAGCAGGGACCATATTATACAGTGGCTTTATAGCAGGTGTCCCTATTATTTCAAAGCAAGGAAAGACGTTTTTGGTTTTAGGTAGTGGTAAGATATTATCTAATTTATATTTTTAAATAATCATTTTAGCTATTGTATAGATAATTAATAATGTGACAAAATTATTAAATTTGGGGATAATTAATTTCAGTAGTAGAAGGTGGAAACTATTGCAGTAGTCCAGGTTAGTGATGCTGATGGATTTGAATAACAGAAAGCAATGAATGTGGAGAGAATGGACAGAGTCACAATATATATGGGAAGTAGTGCAATAAGACTTGCTGAGAGATTGTAATTTTGTGATCCAGAAAATAAAGGAATGAAGAATGATCTTTGCTTTTGGACTATTGGAGAAGTAGGTTACAGAAAGTAGGAAAATTAAGAATGCTGTTCTGGCCATAGTCAGGATGTCCAGGAGACACCAGTGGAGATGTCAGATGGACAATTGCCTCTCCTTTTTTTCCAATCGATTTTCCAGAGATGTACAAAGCCTTCAAATGCATATTTAACCTAATACTGATAAATGAGTGTTTGTCTTCTCTCCTAGCTACGATGTACATTCCTTTCTGCTGCTTATGAATGCCTCAAAGTGATTAGAGAAATCAGGCCCAAAGTAGATACACAGATACTTGTGGATGGGTGCTGAGAGATAAATGACTGGGTTGAAGTGTAGATCAGTGAACATTTAGAAATAGGCAGTAAGCATCTGGGTGTTGAATATTTTAGCGGCCAGTTTCATTTATCTCTTATGATTCTCAGATAGATATTCCTAAAGCATAAAAGGATCATGAGTGTTAAAGGAAAAGATTACAAGAAATATAATTTATATCAAGTGTATATTTTTAAATAAAGTAAATAAAAAGTCTAGAAAACATTTCTCTCTAAAAGAAAAAATATCCTAAATTTATTAGTCCTTGAAAACATATTTATCCATTTCCCTAACTCATCTTTAGATATCCAGGAAATAGTGTTTCTCTGCTATGGTCAGATTTCCCACACATTCGATGTTTTTATGATTTATGGGTCTCTGAAAATACAAACCAGAGTCTCTTGGCTTGAAATATACATATTTCTAGTTAAACACCTCCTTATCCTGTTCACTGATTCCACCCCACAAAATCAGAGGAAAGAAAGACCATGATTGCTGTTGGCTTCTTTTATTTAAGCTGACAGATCTGAACCAAGAGGACCTAAGAACTTCTTGGAACTAAAAAATTTGGGCACGCAAATATAAACCTTCACTGTTCTCAAATAATTTATGCTGTGTTGTAAGACAAAATAAAATAACATGTCTCAAGATCAAAATAAGAAACCTCTGTTTCAGATAGCTGGCTTAATCCCACAGTGATAGACACGTCAGATATTATAATATTTAACATATTTCCTCATGTGGAAAATGATAGGATTTCAGTTGTCATGCTTTAAGGGCATGAGCCATAATCTCATTATCATCTCCCTAAATCAATCGCTACATCCTGGATATTAACTCTGTTCTAATGACACCAGATGCACTAATGTATGTGAGGTGAGAGGAAAGTTCTATGATTCATCACTGGGCCTGAAAACAATGATGCAACCTAAAAAAATCAACTAAATCACTGGGGAATTCAATATGACCAAATACAGCATGCATTGTGCATGCCTGGTTTTACAGAACTAAATTAAGAATAATGTTGCATATTCATGGGGCCTGATGTCTCTAAAATATACAAAATAAATATCAGTATTGCAGAGTTGAAAAACAATCAGTTCTATGGCATTTTTAAAGTATTTTATGATTAGGTAATGTTCCTTATAACAACCTCAAAATATAAGTAATAATTTAATTTACAATGTGACATTTTATAGATAAGACTGAAATATAAAACACATAAAATTCACTTACCTGCATTTGCCTTATTCATCTTTTCTTGTATTCATATTCATATTCTAATTCATATTCAATAATTGATTTAGAGCCTATAGTATATTGATTTGTGGGAAGGGGTGGTAATCAGATTTCAATTTATGGTGTCAAAGTATGACAAATGATATTCAGTCGTGTTTTGGTCTTAACATTCTATCTTGTGTGTTCATCTGTGTGTGATAGCCAGTTTTTGACAACATAGATGTGATAGTTTTACTCCAGGGTCTCAACGTAGAAACTTATCTGCGAAATTAGTTAATATGGGAAGAAAGCTCAAAAGGAACTAGTTTCACATTAAGACATACAATTAAGAACTTGAATACTTATTTTTACCCCTGAATGAGAACCGCTGTGTCACACATTTACAGGTAGACTTACTTCCTGGTAAATAACACTTCATAATTCTTATCTCATTTGGTCCTCCAACAGCTTTTCAAAGAAAGTTTATTCTGACAGATATAAAATGAACAGCATAACCCCAGGCTGCTGCAGTCAGAAGTTCTGTTTGATAATAGAATTTGAAAAGAAACCAGGTACTGGTTTATAAATTAGCATCTTCAGAATGAAAGAATAAATGAGTGAGTGGGTAATTTTTGAGTAATAACAATAGACTTTTTTGAAGAAATTATGTCTGAAAATTGCTCTCTGATGATCAAAATCCAGAATGATCTATTAAATACTTCTGGCTACCCATCTTCAGCAAATAGAGGGAGAAAGCCTTTCTGAGAAGGAAGATGCAGCAATTTTGCAGGACATGTATTAGAGAAGAGCAGATTATTTTAAATGCCAGTATTTGCATTAATCTGTTCAGTAGTAAATTTGATTATTTACCTTGAACTATTTAGAGTAAGTTGATGAAGTTCTGAACTTTAAATTTAAATTATGAACTTGAAATAATTAAAGACAGAGAAAGACTTCTTCAAAATGAATATATCAGGCCTGATCCAAGGAGACAACTGGACTGACTTGGGTATATGATGCAGAAACTAAAAAATTGGGTAAGAGAATCCATACAGAAGACAGGATAGAGACCTTTGCCTTAGCTTCTCCTGGCTATTTTATTGGTCCTTCAGGGGAGCTAGAATCCAGACTGCTACAAATGAATATTTCAGTATATGTACATATATGTGCAAAAATTAGTAGTTTAGAACATTGCATTTATTGGACATGGTGCTGTGAGTCCAATCTTTGTTAAACACATGTCTTTATGGAATTCTGAATTACATATTCCTTCAGTTGTTACTAAAGGGAACTCCCAGAAGAGAAAGAATCAAGTGGTAGCTGCTGTCAGGATTCGGTCATCCAGACTGGGAATACCAGATAAGCAATAATCCATAAATCAGGTCTGTCAAGTTTAGCTGTAATGAATAGTACCCTAAGTATCAGGAAGAATGCTGAAGTAGAGCTGCTTCTTTGCACCCTGGAAAGACCCGGGTATACTGAAAGAATAGTTAAGTAAGGCAAAGATAGCAATGTTCAATGGTGCAGTGCGTGGCATAGACTTTAAATGCAGTAGAAGTTGAAAAGAAAGTATTTCATTGTGGGTTGGTGTGACTTCTAAATTATGATAAATTTGTATAGGTAGAGGGAGATTAAAATATGTCATGACAGGAAATTGAAGAAAATTTTGCTTCTCATTGAATGGTCTTAATATAATATCATCAACTTGCTTCATTCATTCATTTACTCATTTATGGAACAAATCATATGCCAGGCACAGATCTTTATGTACTAAACACTGAGTGTGCTGTGATGAACAAAATGGATACATCCTCTGCCCTTTCACTGTGTCTCTCTAAGGTGGAGAATGAGATCTAAACTGTAATTTGTACTTACATGTATTTTAGACATGGTGCTAGATACGTCCATATCTTTTTATTTGATATATTACTCACAATAATTCTATTTTGGATGGATAGATAGATAAAGACAGACAGACTGACAGACACATACATGTATATGTGTATGCATATATGTTATATATATGTATGTATGTAAATACATTTATTCCTGTTTTCATATGACAACCAAGAGGCCTTTGCAGTGTTTAGAAAAGAAAAACAAGCTTGCACAGTTGTTATGAGAAAGGGTTCTGGGGCATATTGATCCTGCACTTGAACCCTTGCTCTGCTCTTTATTAGTTGTATGATCATAGTCAAGGTCCTTAATCTCTGACCCTCTGATTACCCATCTGCAATTTGAAGAAAATAATAATACTTTGTGGTGTTATTATGAGGTTTAAATGTGATGCTACATTGAACGTATTCAGCACAGTGCTTGGAAAGTAATAACCACTAAGTAACTTTCAGTCAAAGTGCAGTAAGCCTAGAGGAATTTGGGTAAAGCCTAAAAAAACGACAGTTACAAAAGAACAGAATTTTTTAAGTATGTAAAGTACATAAAAATTTTCTACCCTTAAGGATGTTTCTGTCCAGCTTACAGGATTCAGATTTTGGTCAGCCCTTTACCTTTTTGTATGTCTGGAGTTTTTCTTATGCCAAAAAGTCCTTGGAGGTCAATATAATCCTTAACAATATGTGGTGTACAACAGTTTTGAAAGTATAATACAGTTTTATATATCTGTTGATAAGTACTGGGCAGAAATCAATGAGGATTTACTGATTCCATGCTTTCAGAAAATCTGATGCTTTTAATCAGTGAGTGTGGAAACTTCACCCTTTACCTTCTTGTCCTTCCGGAGTTTTTCTTATGCCAAAATGTTTTTGGAGGTCAAGAGGGACCCTTTAAAACTAGGGTTCTCTAGACCAGGTTAGGTCTCTGAGATTCCAAATCCCCAGGTAAGCAACAAAAGCCTCGTGACTTCAATCCAATGTTAATGTTCTGAGTACATGAAGCACTTAAATGGTAAACCAATCCAAAAGTGATAGAGCATTTTAGAATGTGTTCCATAGGATAAGTGAAAATCCCCTTCCAATCTGAAGATGGGGAAAACCCTCTAATAAGTAAGGGAATCATAGATCTAGATTTGTTCAGGACAATTGTAGTTTATGCTGATTGTCTTGGTATTTTTGTTAATAGTTTCCCTGTTTACTCTCAAGTGTCTGGATGATAAATTATATGGGTCACTTCTAAGTATCCTTCTAAAACCCTGACCCTAGAGTTTTTACTGGTATTTGTAATGTTTCTTCGGTTAATTGTTACATTCACAAATCATAAAATATGTGCCCTTCTTGTGAGAAATGCACAAATAAAACTTCTTCTTTGGTCGTTGCATTCATTCATCTGTAACCTTATTCCAGCAATCCATCTTTGGAGGCCGAAGGCCAGGCATTTTATTTTTAGGGTCTTGGTTTTCATTAATTAAAAAACCAAACGAGGGGCACCTGGATGACTCAGTTGGTTAAGCATCTGATTTCGCCTCAGGTCATGATCTCACAGTATGTGGGTTTGAGCCCCACGTCAGCAGCCTGGAGCCTGCTTCTGATTCTGTGTCTCCCTATCTCTCTCTCTGCCCCTCCCTGCTCATGCTCATTCTCTCTCTCTCTCTCTCAAAATAAATAAATATTAAAACAAAACAAAACAAAACACAAAAAGCCAAAAAACAAAACCTACCATACGGTTTACTTTCCCAGGTTTTCCACAAAATCACAAATTCTGTAAGCCTATTTTCCACATGTATAATAAAAAAACTAAAAACAAGTTTTTAATGTATTTTTTTAAAGCTCCTTTTAAAAACTACAAACCTTTAAGGGGTGCCTAAGTGCTCAGTAGCTAAAGTGTCCAACTCTTGATCTCAGCTCAGGTCATGATCTCACGGTTCTGAGACGGAGCCCTGCATCGGGCTCTGTGCTGACAGCACGGAGCCTTCTTGAGAGACTGGCTCTCCCTCTCTCTGCCCTGCCCCTGCTCATTCTCTCTGCCTCTCCCTCTCTCTCTCTCAAAATAAATACACATTAAAAATTTTTTTTAAATACAAACTTCTTGACTTTGCTTCTCCAGCTCTCCAATATATATAGACTGTGCTTTCAGTATGTTAACTTGAACATTGGTAAGTGTGTTTTGGGTTTGTTATTGTTGTTGTTGTTGCTTTTTCTGTAGAGTTTAAGATTATTCACTCTTAATCAACTGAACTTAGTCTAACTTTTGTATCCCAGATTATATTGGCAACTAAGTCAAGATTGTGGACTAGCTGATAATAGCCGTGCACTACTCTCACAGGTTTGTTTTTATCAATAATAGATTAGCCATAACATCAACTCCTGAACTGTGAGCACTTTAAGAGGTGGACAGTGTTATTTGAGGTGCTGTTTTCTTGTTGAATCCACTTTTCTTGGAATATTGAATGTCTGCTTCTATTATTGAGTAACTGTATACCTTTATCCATCTTCAAAGTCCAGAGAAAAAATGTCCCTGGGCAGATTTGCTCAGTAGACTTTTCCTTTCTAGGCACTACGACTCATTCTCCCATCATCCAAACCCCATGTGGTATTTTAGTAAATGATATCGTAAGTCAAATTCTCCCAGCTGTGTTGACGCTGCTGAAAAAGAGAGATTGCCGAAAATTATGGATTTTAGTCATCTGACAGCCATTGCTTGGATATTCAGTTTCCTTTTCTCGCCCCACTTTTATCATGGGAGGTGCTGAGCCTGCGTGAGGCGGCGTGCGAACCCCTACGCCACCGCCTGTGTCACTGCAGAGTAATTGAAAATTACTGTGGTAGCTGATGCTGCGCCACAGCAGTAGCCTGGCGTGGAGAGAGTCTGTTTTAGTAGAAAACTCCTTGTGCCTCTGATGCAAAGTGGCTGAGCTTCCTCAAACTGCAGCCCCAGCCCCTACCCAAAGATGGGCTGCATAGGGGAGCCCGGTGTGCAGAGGGCTCTATGTCTTCACTCCATCTTTTCAGATTTCTGTTTGTGTCTGTGGGGAAGCAGGGCTGTCAACAGCGACATCTTTGAAGAGGCAGGACAGTGGTCCCCACTCTTTGGCCCTACATGTTGTGCCCAACTCACCCATTTTATCTCTAGCCCCTCATAAAAGGCAGATAGAGGGGCTGTGTCTCTGTGTGGTTCTTTTTTCATCATTAGTTCTTGCTTCAGGTCATCAATGAGATCAGAATCCAGTGGAAACTGACTTTGTAAAGGACAGATACAAGGAAAGAGACAGAGGTGACCTCACCTGGAGAGCACATCACAACCCTTTGACTAATCAACCCAGCCCCTCCTCAGTCAAGATGTGTCATGAGCCAAGTGAATAGAGAAGATCAGTCCCACAATGCCATTCTGAATAACACTCAAGTGGCTGGCCCATGATCTATGCCACCTTTGAGAAAATTCTTGGAGAATTGATACTTAACACTTCCTATTCTGGTTGGCAAAATGTAGTCTGGATCCCAGTGCAAAATACCTTGGAAATACTTTATTCTCTTTCAGCCTATCTTCAGCTGAATTTGGGCTAAGAAATTAATCAGACAGAGGATGACCACAGGTGGACATTAAAGAAATAGCCTTTCAAACTCCTTAAAATTCCTTCCTTACTGGGGAGAAGGGGTGGGTATTTATATACTTAGAATTTGTCAGAGAATAAAAAATTTAAAAGGCTAGATAATACGAGGATAAGTAATGTGAATGACAATGAAAGATATGATACACAACACAAGCTAAATGATTTCTGTACCTTTAACATTTTTCAATGAGGAGCAATTGAAGGACAACTTTGAAAATGTAATTATATAGCAGAAGTGCTTCTGCCCTGAGCTTTTTTTTTTTTTTTGACCTGAACCTTTAAAAAACAACATCTGTGGGGCTGTTATTCCTTCTTTTTTTCCCCAAACCCAATCTGCTGTGGTCAGAACATAGAAAACTTGAACTGAAAGCCAGATTTCTTGAGAGCATGGCATTTGGACAGCTATTTTACTTAGTGATCCTGTACCGGTTAGTAGCAAACCTGAAGTAAGCCCTCTCCTTTTGGGGGAAACAAGATGGTATTTTGCTGAATGCTAGAATTTTATCACTTTGAGGGGAAAAAAATGCAGCTTGAGAGACCTAAGAGTATGAAAGCATTTGAGATCTCAGAAGGAGTTTAAATCAATGCACCGCCACAGTTACAGAGCAGATGAAAGAGCCTGCTGTCTCAATTGCCAGGAAACTACTTAGAAACTCTCACTTTGATTTCTTCACGTAGTCCGTTACATTACTGCTAAATACAATATATAGGGACATCATGACTTTGATGTTGTACAGCTTCAACAAATGGAAACTAATACGATAGAACAACTAAGATTTGTGGTTTTGTGGGGGTATACAAATATATACCCATCTAGCCCCTTATGTACTATGTATCTCCCGGGGCCGTCTTTTCACCTATAGCCTAATAAAATGATAATTTTGGTGTTTTATTCATGAATTCACTGCTTACTAGCAGTGCCATGTTTATGTAGTACCAAAAACTCATAGGGAGATATTGTTATTCTGAATTATTACCTTAACAATATGCGGTGTACAACAGTTTTGAAAGTATAATGTAGTTTTATATATCTGTTGATAAGTACTAGGCAGAACTCAATGAGGATTTACTGATTCCATGCTTTCAGAAAATCTGATGCTTTTAACCAGGATGTGGAAACTGCATGTCGATCCAACAACAGCAGAGGTTGGTTTTCCAGTTTTTGTCATAAACTTTTAAGTGGTCATCCAATTATTAAGATCCTACATTTTAAAAATCTGTGGATTTCTGCCATCATTCATTAAATTATAAATTCAAAATGATTTTACAACAATGTGCTGCTTCTTATCAAAATAAATTACTCAGGGGAGATCATAGGATTTTTTTTTCCTTTTTCTGGGAAATCTTGAAGAAGTCCATGGATATTCTTCTTTATTCAGTACTTTATCTATGGACTGTGCTCATAGGAACACTGTTGAACTTCTTCCAGCTACATAAGATTCCGTTATTAGCATATTTTGGATTGTGGTAAGCATTGCAGAAGAATTTCCACTTTTACTTAAATGTATTCCTTTTACTCCAGTATTCCTTTTAGCAATGAATTTACAGTAACTCTAAGAGGACTTTGGATTCAAATGTAAACATATATTTGCATATAGCCTGGTGGTACACATTTCTAGGACCTGGAGTGGAGTTTGTTTACTTATGTGAAATGAAGTGAAAAGGGATAATTATGATTGTGGGTTCATCTGCATTGTGTCTGGTAGTTTAAGATCCCTATCTATGGGGCACTTGAGTGGCTTAGTCAGTTAGGCATTTGACTTCAGCTCAGCTCAGGATCTCATGGTTCATGGGTATGAGCCTCACTTCGGGCTCTGTGCTTACAGCTTGGAGCCTGGAACCTGCTTCTGATTCTGTGTCTCCCTCTCTTTCTGCCCCTCCCCAACTCATTTCTGTCTCTCTCTCTCTCTCTCTCTCTCTCAAAAATAAATAAACATTAAGAAACATTTTTTTAAATCCTATTTACTGTCACATTTTGAAATATCATTTGAAAGATTGCTGCTCTATTACACAAAAAACACGTGCCAGACCACTGTCTCCTAATTCCGTAGACCTCTTGTCTGCCAAATTAGTTACCTGGGATTAGTATTTCCAATCCAATTTGGATTCTATTTGCTAGCTTCCTAGTAAGTTATCTTTTACATTTCAAGGAAGTTGGCTCTTTCTTTATAGGCAAAAACTTTCCATTTTGACCTCATAGGCACTTTCAACTTTAAATTATCTGATAATAACAATGAGATTTAGTACCATTCTGTCCTTCTGGGCATTGTAATTTCCACAGCACTGCCACCTACACAACGTAATTTAATCTTCACAACAATAAATTAGATATTATCATCCACTTTTTTTTTTTTGATTGGGAAGTGGGAGAGGAGGACTCAAGATGCTAAATGACTAACCCCAGTCACACAGCTGCTGAAAACAGATCTGGGTCTCAGACATGTCTTCTGGCAACAAGACCAAATGCTTTTTTTGAGATCACTACTTAATGCAAATAAAAATAATGTCCATGACCTTCTTTTACTGCATTAGGCCAAAAAAGTATTAGATTTTAAAAATTATGTCTTGCCTAATTCATACTCTAATAATTTATTCATATTATTAAATTTATTTTTGGTGCCTATCTAACTTACTAAGTACTAGCCACTATTTTAAGACTTAAATATGTTGCCTTTTAGTTTCCTGCATATTAAGTATTTAATCTCCATTTTTAAGTGAAGAAAGTTGCTCATACTTATGCAGCTATGATGTAGTTTCAACCTGATTCTTTGGGACTTCTGTGTGCATTCTTAGCCTCAAGGCTGTACCATTTGATATGGCATAAAAACCTCCAGATTTGACTTTAAGAAATAGTTTCTCAAATTCAAGTTCTTTCCATTTTTATTTATTGATTATTATTTTTTTTAATGTTAGCTTACTTTTGAGAGAGAGACAGACTGCGAGCAGGGAAGGGACAGAGAGAGACAGAGACAGAATCTAAAGCAGGCTCCAGGCTCCAGGCTCTGAGCTGTCAGCACAGAGCTTGGCATGGGGCTCGAACCCACAAACCTTAAGACCGTGACCAGAGCCAAAATCAGATGCTCAACTCACTGATCCACCCAGGCGTCCCAAGTTCATTCCATTTTTAAAGTAAAAACATTACCCTCCCTCCTGCGTAACTTTTAGGTGTATTTTGAATATTGAAAGAAATAAGGTGTGTAAAGGAGATTTTTAAGATGTAAATAACCATAAATAGGTAATTCACAATTAATGTGCTTAATCTCATTTAATGAGCAATAATGAGAAAAGAATAACGCTCTACAACCCTCTGTTACCGGGCAGGTATTTGTACACTCATTTTGCATAGATAGGCTTTGACTAAATGTGCCTGCACCTAAAGCAAAAATTCAGGGCACTGTGTCAGACCTCTGGAGGAGACTGTTCCTGTTCGGAGGCAGTATGAACTTTATGATACTCTTCAAATCCTGCTGCACAGGGGGCCGCCACCTACTCAGCCCTGCTGATCCTGCTGAGAATCCAGGGGCCCCTATTTAAAACAGCTCGCTATAGGGATATTCATGCTTATGGAAATAATTAATAGTGGCAATGATCCTTATAATGGCACCTGATGTCCTGCTGCGAAGAAAGATAAACCAGCCTTCGCCATAAAGAACTTACAAATTATACTAAGCAAACATGTTAACTCCTATTAAGAGTCCTAATCAGAGCTGTTAAACAAACAAAGAGATGTCATGTAAAACACACCCATTTAGGAATAGCAGCTACATGTTTGGCGTTTTAAAAAGAGCCATTTACCTCTGAGATAGAGATAAAGCCCTCAGTGGAGTGTAAAGGTTAGGCAGGAACAAGGCACCTTTCTGAGCAAATCCATTTTCTGAGCATCAAACACCATGGCCAAAGCTGTTCCCAATGGTGTGCTTGTATCCCAAGATTTATTTTGGGTCTTATTACTATTTAATCAGCAAATTACTTGTTTCTTCAGATGTGACTTCTTATTTTAAGTAGTGCCTCTAAAGGGCTATGAACATGGTGCTACAATGTAATAGTAAAAGTCAAGAAGAAATTGTTTATCTGTAAAAAATTCACTTTGCAGATAGCATTTCAGGTTGAGGTCCATCCCTACCAGGGCTTAAGATATTGCTATTCTCAGTGTGGCTCTGCAGCATCAACACCACTTGAGAGCTGGTCACAAGTGCAGGATCTTAGGTCTCATTCCCAACCTATAGAAACAGAATCTGAATTTTAATAAGATTCTCACATAATGTATATGTATATTAAAAGTTTAAAAGAAAATATCAGGGCACCTGGGTGGGTGGCTCAGTCAGTTGAGCATCTGGCTTCGGCTCAGGTCATGATCTCACAGTTCGTGGGTTTGAGCCCCGCATCGGGCTCTGTGCTAACAGCTCAGAGCCTGGAGCCTGCTCCAGATTCTGTGTCTCCCTCTCTCTCTGATCTTCCCCTGCTCACACTGTCTCTCTCTGTCTCTCAAAAATAAAAAATAAAATAAAATAAATAAATAAAAAGACAATATCAGTGTGCGAAGCTCCTATGATCAGACATTCCCATCAGGAAAATTAATAAGTTTCATCTTATCAGAAAGTAGAAATTAAGTTATTCATTTTAGGAAGGTATTACATAGGTTGACATCTGCCTTCTGATGAAACATCTCTGAAGTGATTTCCTCAAACATGCATGTCTGATGGGGGCTTCCAGTGTTTCCAGCATAGCAGACCCTCCCAGCCGTGCTCAGTTGCCATCCTGTAGTCTCTCCTCCCTCTTGAGATTTTATGTTCCCTTCACATACTCAGTATAACTCCCAACCACGTGACACACTAGCACTCTAGAATAGGAGCATAGGAGAGGGTGGGAAAGGGGAAGTCATCCTAGCCATAGGGCCCACCATGTTCTTCCAGGTTAAAACACACCAATTCTATGTTGATTTATTTCAATTAAAAAAATAATTACAATACAATACAATCTTGATCTCTTGATCATCCAGCACTCTGAGGCTAAGTCTACCATATACAAATTGTGCCATGTTTGTGGATTAAGAAAATTAGTGGCTTTTACATGCATCTTCTCACTGGACAAATCAGAGATAAGTGAGATTCAGCTTTACTATTCATACGTTATAAAGTATCTAGATTCCTTTTAGCTACAGGTATTTATAACAATCATGAACATCACATAAAGAATATGACATGTTCTTTTGAAAATCTGATTTCTTATGGTCATATGGTGAACTACTTTAAGACGAGAGTAAAATTATACCCATAAGAATATACTACAAGAAAAAAAGGAATCTCACAATGTACAAAGAGGGTAAAGTAAGGCATCAGTTGACTTACAGTTTTAAAAAATTCTGTGGAGGAAATTATAATGATGTTTTTTATAATTGTTCTCAAAAAAATCAACTCTAAGAAAGTTACAAGAGGCCTAATTAATGCTCAAATTGTTCTTAAGAAATAGTTTTTTAATGTAATGTAGTGTAATGTAATGGGCTTCAAGGAAAATATTTTTTGTGTTTTGTGGTTATTCAATTCTCTTCTCTACATTATAGTAATACACAGCACTTGAGAGTAGGAAATGAATTTTTGTTTCTGCTTTCTGAGATGTCTTTGGTAATAATTAACCTAGAAGTGTTTATCTAAATCCATTAAATTAAAGCTCTAACTCAAATCCCAACACAGACTTTCAGGTTTATTTTTATTAGAAGGATCCTAATTTCTCAGATTCAACTTTCCTTTTTTTTATTCTTTTAGCTAGAATTTTTTATTCTTTATCTTCTGACATATGCTCACTCAAATTAAAATATGTCTTCTAAATTATCCATGCATTTGACATATATTTTATACATTTTTAATGTTTATCTTTGTCAGAAAAAGAGAGAGAGAGAGAATGAGAATGAGTAGGGGAGGGGCAGAGAGAGAGGGAGACAGAGGATCCAAGCAGGCTCCTTGCTGACAGCAGAGATCCCAATGCAGGGCCAGACTCACAAGCAGTGAGATCATGACCTGAGCCAAAGTCAGATGCTCAACTGACTGAGTCATCCAGACATCCTAAAGGCATAGATTTAACAAGAGCAGAATAAGTGACAAACACTGTGCTAGTCACTGAGGATAATATGGTCACCAAGATCAAGACAGGTTCTTCCCACCTGAAACTTCAGTCTGGGAAGTGAGCTATAAATTAAATGTAATAGTTATAAGTAAAAAACAGATTAGTAAAAGAAGGCCTTAACCTATTCTGGGTTCTTGGAACCTCCTTAAAGAAGTGATATTTACCATGAGATAAGAAGGGGCCAATACTCAGCCCTGGGTAGAAAGGAACGATTTTCTGGGCTGCAAGATCTTAGCAAAAAGTCTCAAGGCAAAGAAAGAATGTGGCAAATGTGAAGGAAAGAGCAAAGACCTGGGTGACTGGAACATAGTGAGCAAAGAACAGCACTAGACGAGGCTGAAGAGAGGACAGGGGTCAGAGGTGGCTGAGTTAACTGATGAAGAGCGCTCTAGCCTTGGCGTGACCACCCCTGGACGTGAGAACTGCCTCCAGGCAGAACATCCCAATCAATAGAGGGAAAATGAGCGAGCTAAAATGTCATTTCTTATGCTGTACTAAATTTGATTTCTTGTAAATCCAACCAACTGGATCTAATTTTTAACAGCTGTACTGGGGTTTGCCTGACATACAGTAAACTGCACATTTTTAAAGGGTACAATCTGGTAAGTTTTGAAATACGTGTATGCCTGTGAGGCCATCACCACATGGAGTTTATGAGAGTATTTGTTGTCCTGAAAGCTTCCTTGCGCCCTTCACAGACCCTCCCCCACCCAGCACTCCCATCCCCACCCATGACTGGCATGCCATGCTTGGAACAGTGCCTGGAACATAAATAATTTTTCTTGAAGAAATGAAAAGTGAGTCCATTTGGAGAATTATCTCTTGGTTTGACATTGGGTTGATTGCTCCATCTTTTCCAGGTATGCAGTGCCGTTCAGAATCAGGATTTCACTGTCATCCAAGACTACTGCACTGGTCTCAAAGCCCTGCTTTATCTGAAAAGCCTAGAAGAACTGCAAGACTGGGATGGACAGAGTCCGGCCACCGTGAGCCACCAGAAAGGGAAAGCGGCTCCTCGTATTGCTGAACTCATGGGAAAGGTATATGCTCAGCTTCTCCTGTTGTCCTTAAGAACTCCACCTCAGTCACTTTCTATTTCAGGTCTTGTTTTCTTTCCCACTATCTTACTAACAGAGGAAACATAGGGCCTCTGTTATTTCTGTAGCAGAATCATTCTGAAGGAGGCTTGATTACAGCTATATGATAGGTCCGTGAGTTACATTTTTATAAAACCAATATAACACAAGGTCATGTAAAGGGAAAGGATTGAAGTTTGTAGTGTAAAGTACCTCCAAATTCTTGCTTACTGTGGTGATGACTGGCATTCTTTGCAGTGGGAGGCTGGAGATTTCTTTATTCTTTAACAAGCTCTGGAAATTATAACATTACCTTTCTATTTTCAAGACAATCAAATCACTGGAGCCCTGAATAATATGATGAAGTTTTAAAAATTAAAATCTAATCAGTATCTTTTGTAACTGTTTCTTCTATGTGGTTAAACCTGGGCTCAAAAGGTTATGTCCCAACTTTCTCACTAACTGCTATTTTCAGAGAAATATATACTACATTTACATTTTGTATAATACAGTGATTTTAGCAAATCTTTTCTAAAACAACATTCAGCATTTTGCCTTTGTATTTCCTTTGTATTATTCTAAATAGACAACCATTGTCAGAAGACATTTCTTGAGTCCTGAATGAGGGGAGGAAAAAATTATAATTCTTAGTCTTTTCAGCTTGTCACTACATCAATAATTAACTTTAGAAAAAAAAGAAAGGCAAGTATAAAAAGATTCTTTAAGGAAGCATTTAATAATTCAAATGAATCTTAACTTGAAACAGGTCACATGAAAAAGAATGGAAAACAAAAACCCTGGGTACTCTGCCTTGGGTGGCAGGGTTAGGGGCTCTGAAAGAATAAGAGAAACATCATATAACTGACTTATATTTGGCTAATTTTAATGAAAAACATCACTCTCCTCCCAGGTAGCCAAAAATAAGGGCTTCTTGGAAAATAATGTGCATGATTGCAAGTCCAGTAATGAAAAACAAAAGAGAGAAAGAAATAAAATCTTACAGTGTCGATTCCTGGAAAATATCGTGATGAATGACTTCATGAGTGGCAATCAAACAGAAAAAAGGGTGGGTGGCATTAATATTTATAGTATTGTAATTAGCAAGACCGTGCCTAAGCAGCATTATTAATGTAGCTCATCATATTACCATGAACTGAGTCTGCAGTATTTCAACAGTGAGCCTTCTTGCCCTTATCAATGACCATCAATATCTGAAGGTTGTTCATAGCAAAAATAAAAGTGTTATTTTCCACAAATAAGTTTATACTCATTCAATGTAAATACTTCAGATAAATTGGCTCTGACATGGTAGTTTTAATAGCTTATGACCATTCATAAAAGCATTGTCTCAGATTTGAGCGGTCACCATGTGAACTGAAATGTTAGCAGTTATATTGCACAGGGCCATTTTGTCTTTAAGGGACTTCCACACTCGTTTCAAAACTTACATATTCAAATAAAAGATGAATAATGATGGAGACACTTGTGTCAATGACATAAGTGGAAATTGATTTTCTGACAGTTCGAATCTAGATTCCAAGTTTATTTTGGTAACCCAAGCCTTCATCAAAATCATAAGTGTAATTTTCAGCATTATCATTTTAAAAAAGATTTTTTAACATATTTTTGACTGTGTGATTATATTAGCAGTTCATTTCTCAACTCTAAGTTGAAGAACGAGCAGTTGGTCTGGTAATAGATCTTTGCTTCTGGATCCCCCAGTGTGGGCTGACATGACTAAAACAATAGCTGATGGTCCCCTTTATCTTAGTATCCCTGACAGTGAATCAAAGTGTGCTAGATCCAAGGTACATGTGGCTTCCTAACTGTTCCTCATAGTGTTGCTGGTGTGTGTGTGTGTGTGTGTGTGTGTGTGTGTGTGTGTGTGTGTGTATCTTTGAAAACAACTAATATTGCTCTCACTAGCTGAAGGGTAGGATGCTACTTCTTATAGTGTTTTCATGTTATGGGAAAACCAGAGATGATGTAGACCCTTTTTAGAAAGGCATGTTAGGGGTGCCTGGGTGGCTCAGTCGGTTAAATGTCTGGCTTCAGCTCAGGTCATGATCTCACAGTTCATGGGTTTGAGCCCTGTGTCAGGCTCTGTGCTGACAGCTAGCTCAGAGCCTGGAGCCTGCTTCAGATTCTGTGTCTCCCTCCCTCTCTGCTCCTCCCCTCCTCGTGCTGTCTCTGTCTTTCAAAAATAAATTAAAAAACATTAAAAATATTTTTTAAAAAAAGCACCTGTTAGAAGAAGCTGGCTTCTTATAGGAAAGATTTGTTTGGAAGGTACAATTGTTACTCTACTTAATCTTTCACTCGGAGGTCAGGCTAGAATAAATTAGAGTAGAAATTTAGAAGAAACCAATTACAATACAGTGTTTGAAGATGGAGAGAAAATGAGATGTTAGCTATGGAAACAAGGACTTAGCCAAATTAGCTATGCTACCTTTAAGTAATTAGTATATTTAACATACTCTCCCTTTGCATACCTCACTTATTAATTTATTCAACATCCCAAGCAGTGTTTCTTCAGGTGGCTTTGGAAAGGCAAAAAGTCAGGCATTTACAGTTTGCTCTGGTCTTATGGTGCCAGTTGTATAAATCTGTACCTGCAATCTTGAGAGCAAACCCCACATGAAGAGCAGCCACCAGCTTTGCCGCCCCACAGAGCAGTTGATCTCCAACTGCTGGTGCTTAAAAACCATGGGACATGCGTAAGAAAAATGTCCGTTCTCTGGCCCCACTCCCGGAGATGCTGATTCAGTTGGTCAGAAATGGGTCCAGGAAGGACTCTGCATTGTAACATTGTGATTCTGACGGAGGGATCTAAGGATCCACATTGCCAAGAGTAATAAAGGAGAGAATCGCAACAGAATATCCTTAGAGATGGGGACTTTAGCTGTGAGTGCAACCCAAGCTGCTCCTGATGAAGAAAGCTGGCAAGAAACGATTTTGAGCTGGAAGAGAAGTGAAATAGACAACAAAATCCGGAAGCAGCATACTGAGTTCTGAGTGGCCAGTGGTGGAAAGTACCTGATGAGGAAACAGGGGCAGGGAATTAGTGCAGCAGTTAGCTCAAAGACATGTAAGTAAGCAAAAAGAATTTGATGATAGAGACACTTTGCCATCAAAGACATAACATCCCCAGTCCATGCAGAAGGTCAACAAAGAGGAAGTCTGTGAGGATAAGGAAGCAGAGACTATCCACAGGGACATTAGAACGCAAAGGTCTTGGCAGCAAAGCACCCAGTCATTTGTTCTGTTATCTTAGTGCCTCCTTCTCCCTGGGAAAAACCTAGGCAACTCAGTAAAAGCGAAGTGGTTGTTTGCCCCACATGGGGCAGAAGTTACCACCAGAGTCCAGAGTAAGACTGATAGGTTTACATCATGTTTTGTTAGTTAACTAGGTAGGCAACTTGGATAAGTTAATTAAGCTCTTCCAACCTCTTTCTAAAACTATGAAATGAAGAGAACTGCAGTATAAGTCCACAGTCCCTCATTAGCAATTCTGAAATCCAAAAAGTGCTGAAACCAAATGTTTCACACAACTCAGTTGGCAGCAAACATGACCTGAACTGATGTGAGGCTATTTATAATTTTTATTTTTTTCCTCTTTGAGTGAACATTTAAATGTTTACTACAAGGAGACCAGTGTGTTTCATTCCAAGTTGCTACCCTACATCTTGCTGGGGGATCACACATTTTACTTTGCTGAAGCCCCCAGAAAACCAATTATAAATTCTGAGATATATTTGGCCCCCAGGATTTTAGTTAAGGGGTTGTGAAGAATTTTTAATTGAGAATATAACTGCAATTATAGTGTTAGCCACAATTCTTTAGAATTGGAGGCAAAGTATGTATTTTAGTGATATCAGAAAATAAAATATTAGTATTTAGAATTTTTAGATGTGGCACATCACAATTATGTTGAGATTATTTGCATAGGAAACATGAGAGCAAATGGATGCTCCAATATTAGAACAGAAAATTCTGCAACCAAAAAGCATGGAAGGAAATGGCTTCACTTCTTTATGCTTGGGATGAGATTAAATTTTGGCCTGTGCTATTCTCTTTTAAGGGCTCTTGCAGGATTCCTAAGCAAGAGCCCTTAAAAGAGAATAGCACAGGCCAAAATTACTGATTCGGGTCTGCATGCATTGTTACTTTCTGTTCCCTACATCGGGAATGTCTTTCCCGTATTGAAGAGAAATTCTCAAACACCCCTTCTCTTTGAGTTATTCTTTGATCTTTACATCAGAATTAATTTCTCCTTCTCTTCTTCAACCTTAGTTGCAACAAGTATCACCCAGCATGTGAATTTTTGAATGACTTTTTCCTCTAGCAGACAGTAAGCTCACTTCCCAGTTCTTTGGACACCCACTGATACACAGTAAGGGCTCTGTAAATGCTGCTTGAATAAGTAAATGAATGATAAATGAATGCTGTAAGAAAACAGCCAAGTGGTAGCGTTAAAAATTAGTAGTCATTTGACTTACCGAGCCATTGCCTTTCCCATCACATCAGAAATGAGAGGAACTGGCAAACAGTAACTTTGAATTTAAAGTTCTATTTCATGTATGAGTCTAGTTTTGTAAAATGAGATGGAAGAAATCATAAAGGAATGAGGTGGGCAGGTGAGCAGCCTTGATTCTCTCTTGGTGTAGCAAAATGTATTTAGTCAAAGCTTCTTGAGGGCCTGGATCCCACACTGTGTGCCAGTGTCTCACACATCTACCAGTTAGAGGGGAAGGCATGGTAGCTGGACTGCTGATAAATATATTGATCAATCAGACATTATTTTAAGATCTATCTTAAATATACTTCCTTCTCTCTTTGGGAAAATTGAGTCCCTCATTTCGCTACTCTTGTTCTTGTAACTGGTATTCCATTTATTATATTGTCTTCTGGCTATAGGTCTTCTTGTCGATCACTGAGGTCATTATGAGCATCTTGAAAACAGAGATCATGTCATATTTACACGTGAATTTTCAAGCATGTAGCACAATGCTACATGTTTATAGAATTAATTTGCACAAACTGTCTGCAGTATCCTTATTTGGAAGGAAAACAAAAAGCAAATTTATAATCAAACTTCCAGCCGGTCCCTTTCAAGAATAGCAGTGATTTTAGAAGGAAACCATAAAGTGCCAGATTACTTTCAGTAGGTACTAAAACATGATGGAATACACATCAGTGATACTAATAAGTGAGCATAATCTGGTCCCATTAAAAAAGCTTTCATTAGGATAAAATCAGAAAAACTGTCAATATGCTTGTATAGCAGCTCCTAAAACAAGGTTTTATTTTGATGAAGAAATATGACCTGATATATCATTGTCATGTTATTTTAAAGCCACAAGTGATATGATTTTATAAGACTACTGCTATCTGGTTGTGGTATTTATATGTAAATATCTAACTTCCTGTTTATTTGTTATATAGCATGTTATCCAACACAGAGAACAAAGAAGTGTTCAAAAAGAACATATGATGTCATGAGCGTGACCATTACAGAGGCCTAATAACAATCTTGGAAGAGGAGAGCGATATCTCCTACTTACAACTTTAAAAGTTTTATGTCTTCCATGCTATTTATTCTTTCATGCTTTGAGATATAATTTGCATAAAGAAAAATGCACAGGTCTTAAATGAACATTTGATGAGTTTTCACAAACACACACATCCACAGAACTCACTTCTGTCAAGTTATCTAACACTGCCAGCATCTCGGAAGAGTCCCTTCTGCCCCTTCCCAATCAGTATCTCTCCATCCTCTTCTCCCAGAAGTAAACACAGTTTGGTTTATATCATCATAGTTTAGTTTGTTCTTATTCTGTAGCATCATATAATTTTAATTCCTAGAGTGTGTGTTTTTGTGTGTGTGGTTATTTCCACTCAGCACCATGGTTTGGAGATTCATCCATGTTGTTGTGGGTATTAAGTAACTCATCTCTTTTTATGAATAATATTCTTTTGAATAAATATATTATCATTTGGTTATTCATTCAAAATGACAGTTGAGCTGTTTTCACTTTTCTAGTATTATAAATATGTCTAAAATAAGCATCCAGGCATAACTGTTCTCATTTCCCTTGACTGATAGGTAGGAGTGTAGTCCCTGAGTCATAAAGTGATCTATAAGCTTTATAAGAAACTTGCCAACAGATTTCAAAGTGGTTGCACCATTTTATACTCCAGCCAACTGTGATGGGTGTTTCATTTCCTTCACATTCCAGCCAACACTGGGTGTTCTCCATCTTTTTAGCCTGAACCTTTTAGTTCATGTACATTGGCATGTCCTTGTAACTTGAATTTCCATCTCCCTGAAAACTAATGATATTAAACACGTCTCCATGTTCTTGTTGCCATCCATATATCTTTTCTGCGCAGTACCTATTCAAATCTTTTGCCTTTTTAAAAATTGGGTTTTTTTCCCTGAATGTTAATAGTTCTTTACATATTCTGGGTACAGCTGCTTAGATGCAGAAACAGCATTTGACAAAATCCAGCAGCCACTCACGCCAAAAGCACTAAGCAACCTAGTAATAGAAGGAAATGTCCTCAGTCTGATAAAGGGCATGTATAAAAAATTCTACAATATATGTCATATTATATTATGAATAAGAAACTTTTTCTTCTAAGATCTAGAACTAGGCATGTGTGTCCACTCTCACACTTCTACCCAGCGTTGTACTAGACATCCTAACTAGTGCCTAAAGACATAAAAGTAAATAAATGGCATCCATATTGGAAACCTACTAAAACTGTCATTTGTAGATAGTAATATTATATACATGAAAAATCCCAACAAGTACATAAAAACACTATTAAAATCAATATATGAACTTAAGAAAGTTTCATGATACAAAGATAGTGTACAAAAGTGAGTTGTATTTATAGATGAACAATAGAAATAATGAACAACCAGAAAATTAAATTTTAAAATTCCATTTACAATAGCATTTAAAAACCACAAAATACTTAGCAACAAATTAAAATGTCTGCAGTATCCATACACTGAAAACTATAAGGGAATCTTGAGAGAAATTAATGGAAAAAATCAATGGAGAGATATGTTCTCTCCAAATTAATCTGTAGATATATCACAATCCCAATCAAAATCCCAACACATGTTTTCGTAGAAGTTGACTATTAAATCTTAGAAGTTGATCTAAAATTTACGTTGTATTTAAAAGAGCTAGAATAACCAAAGCAATCTAGAAAAAGAACACAGGATTTAAACAGTGTTCAAACTTTTCTCTAAATTTACAGTAATCAAATAAACATTTAAAAAAATTTTATAATGTTTTATTTTTGAGAGAGCAAGACAGAGCGTGAGCCAGGGAGGGAGAGAGAGAAAGGGAGACACAGAACCGAATAGGCTCCAGGCTCTAAGCTGTCATCAGAGAGCCCGACGTGGGGCTCAAACCCACAAACTGCGAGATCATGACCTGAGCCAAAGTCAGACAACAAAATGAGCCACCCAGGTACCCCGAAATAAGCATGTTTTAATGTTAGGATAGACAAATAGTTGATGGAACAGATAGAAAATCTAGAAGTAGACCCACACATATATACTCAATTGACTTCATGAAGGTGCCAAACAATTCAATGGAGAAAAACCTTTCAATAAATGATACTAAAATTAATGGAACCGCATATTTTCCTCACACAGGACACAAAAGTAATTTTAAATATATCTTAGATATATAACTATAAAAATCTTAAATAAGTAAATATTCTTGTGACCTTGGGATAAGGAAAGATTTCTCTGATTTGATGCAGAAAGCACTAACCAACAAAACAAAATTGATAACTTATAGTTCATCAAAATTAACTTCTGGTCATCAAAAGACACAATTAAGTAAATGGAAATGCAAGTCACAGAATGAGGGAATATATTCATGATATTTATGTTTCACAAAGAACTTGTGATCAGAATAAATGTATGTAGTACTTTAAAAATGTAAACTGGAATAACATGAAATAATTTAATTTCATCAACAACTATATGGAAATCTTAAAAAGTCCATGGTGAGGACCTATCTGTAGGCTCTTGAAACTAACTCTCATCCATCTGTAACTTTTTTTTTTTTTGCTCTTTTCTCTAATACCACTTTAGAGTTAGCCTGGAAAAGAAGGCGTGCTGGAGATGACAGCCATTTTTCTTCAAGTTCATCTTATGGCCTGTGGTTCTTGTCCATGTTATTTCTCCCATTGGAGCTTGTCCCTGTGGTTATTCCCTTTAAGGCTGCCAATTGGGTACTTTATATTGTTAGAAAACTTCCAGATGACATTTTACATTTCTGTCAGCTGCTTGGGTGATGATTGAAATAGGAAGCAATATTATTGAGATCACTTTTTATGATCGTAGCAAGATTGCATGAGGCTAAATATTTTTATTGATTTAGCTGACTTCAGAACACATGGCAGAAAACAAAAACAAAAACAAAAAAACCAAAGCACCAGTTTCTGAAAGTTCAAATTTTGCAAAATTACCAAATCTGAGTCTACTGGGTAGATGTTATGAGAACTGATCTACATCTCTAAATATCATCAGATGGTTTGAGTAGTATCTTAAGTAGAATTCTGAAATGCTAAGTATCCTTTAATAATAGGGCAGACAGGGGAGCCTGAGTGGTTCAGTCAGTTAAGTATCCAACTATGAATTTCAGCCCAGATCATGATTTCAGTGTTTGTGGGGGTGAGCCTCGTGTCACGCTCTGTGCTGACAATGTGGAGCCTGCTTGGGATCCTCTCTCTCTCCCTCTCTTTGCCAACCCCCATCTGAAAAAATAAACAAACTTAAAAAAAAAATAGGGCAGACACCTGTTTATAAATGGTGATTATTTCTAATTAGAAGCAAAAAGTCTTGAGCAAGATTTGATATCCCCCTCTTGGAGTTCTGAGTGTCTAATCATCCCATTAATGTTTAATGATCCCACAAAGAAGTCAGCATGCCAGAGTGAAAAGAGCACAGTGTTAGAGTCTAGCAGGTCTAGGTTTGAATCCAAGCTCAGTGTCTTACTACTGGGTGAACTGAGGCCAGCTACATGAATCACACATGTATTGGCAAAGTTAAGATAAAGATATCAGTTTCACAGGTGCTTTGTGAGGATTAGAAATCATATGTAAAGTGTATAACACATAGAATGCAGACATTCAGCGCATGCCACTGAGTGTTGTAGTTAATTCTAAAATAGATATAGATAGATAGATGATAGATAAATAGATGATAGATAGATAGATAGATAGATAGATAGATAGATAGATAGACAGACAGACAGACATGTAGATACATAGAACATAGGTAGAGATATAGAAATATTGGGGTAATTTGTATATGTGATACTTACACATTATTTTTATACTTTCTCTCAACCTTCTACTGATAATGTGATTTTATTAGCTGTTTGAGTTTGTCAAAAGCTAGCACCTTTATCCTTTCAAGCACTCCTTTTTGAAAAAAAAACACACACACCAAAAACTTCTAAATAATTCAGAAGTATTCACTTTCCAGGTAAAATGGAAATAAATTTGTTAATTTGGGGTTCAAGTCATAAACTGGCATGAGTGGTCCATCATCGGTCCTAAAATAGGTAGAAGGGAGTAGCCTGCTAACTGTTCTCAAATCATAGTAACAATACCAGAATTTAAAATGAGCCATTAGGAAAGGTGCTGGTAGGAGTCTCTCATGTTATAGAATGAGGCAGTTCTGCATTGCTTATAACCAAAATAGTTTGTGCCACTATGAGCCTTCCCAGCTTGGTCTCTCTCCCATCTCAAGGGTAAGTGGGTCTATTTCACAGGGCAACTCTGATCAGTTGGTAGTAGTTGTCTGCAGCAGTGTGTAGAAAAAGATTATGGTCCAAAGGCAAGTCCAGCAGAGGTGCATGATCAAGGGGCCATGCCTGCTCAGCATGGACACAGGACAAGATGTTGCAGAATATGACTTCCCACTTCCTGAGTGTGGAGTGTTGACAGCTTGCCTGGTCTAGGAATTTGGGTAGCACTGAGCTTTACAATTTTTGTGAGTACTACTGCTGCCTCATTGAAATCCACCATTGTATGCCGGAAATAAAATTGGCAAACCTTACAACATTCTTACTGTTTTGCTAGCATCACACCAAGCTTTGCCTTTACCCATCATGCTTTTTAAAATATGATTTCTTATTTCTCCTTATTCATAAACAGATATCTAGTTGCCAAACACAAATGTAATTATTCCTTTTGTCACTTTCATGAAAGTAAGTGGTTAAATATAATTCCTCAGACTCCATCAAATATACTGCTTAAATCAGAATACACCTTATCAATATTAATTATACACATAGACCTTAGGTAAAATTACTTTTCATCCTTCAACACAACTTATTCACATTAATTTTGATGTTGCTGATAAGCCAGGGGAAAAAATTAGGATTTTTCTTGTTCTAGGTGGGGGATTGAGGATTTATAAAGAAAGCATTACTGTAAGCATGTAAGTTAAAATTTGAAATCAAATATTATCCTTGAACTCACCCCCTACCCTCCTAAGAACTCTAGAAAAATCAGTGCCCATTTATTGCAAACCAGTTAGCTTTGTTCCTAAACCTGGTTTTGTGGAGTGAGGCAAAATATCTCTCTGTAATTCTGAGCTATGTTCTTGAGATTCTCCCTGAGGGAAAAATATATATATTTGTTATATCTCTGTTTAAGCTCATCTGCCCACTTAAATAAAGGAAGCATCAGATAAAAGATATAATTTTCTGCTAATTAAAGGGATCAAGGAGTCATTTTGATAATGTAAAGAGTCAACAGAAATTCTAATTATATTCGGCTTTATGCCAATTTGTCCTAATCTAAGACTTGAGAAAAAAATTAAATGTCTACTTTTCAAAATTAAAAAAAAAAGGATCTGATTTACCAAAAAAAATTTTTTTAATAAAACAAGCCTAATTAGTTTGCTTTTTAAGCTTTCAAATTATATGGGTCATAACTGCTATTGAATAGCTTTCCCAACACCCTAGAAGCCTAGGAAGGATAGGCCAAGAGATCTTTAATTGCACTGAATAATTAGCAGTCTCATGGTTAACCAAATCAGTTTATAGACCCAGATGAAATATCCATCCCCTTCCCTCTTTTTCTTAGAAACATGATCACTCTGTTAGGTTGCCCATATTGATCTAGTTAATCACTTTATCTCTAAATATCCCCTCTGTTTTATGCTGTATAGATATCCGGAAGTGATCTTACTAGTGTCTCAAATTCATACCCTTTAAAAGTCTGCACTTCATGGTAACAGATGACCGCTAAGAATGTGTTTGAGATGTGACTACAGCTTGCACAGAGAAATGTGATAATGCTACTCAGAGAATCCTTTGGATTGCAGCCTCAGGCACTGTTTGTGGGGTGACCCCATTGATGGGAATGCCCAGTAGCCCTCACTCCCAGCCCCTTACCTGCTGGCTGGGGTGCTATAGATTGTTCACAGAAAACCCTGTCAAGATTGTGCCTTTTGAAGATTTGTTGCCATACATACATCTTTAAAACATTGTGCTTGTCTTCCCTGCTTATCCATTTCATCCCATTTCATATCAAACTATAGAACCTTCTCTAGATCCTCTTCTGGCCGTTAATTTCTGCATGCACCCAGTCCAACTGAGCTGTAGAATGTCACCCATCAAGCTAATATTACCGACTCTTTCCATTTAATGTAGATCCCAAGTGAAACTAACAAAAGTAAACATATAGCATTTGTGGTAATCCAGGCCTCCTAGGGAAAGAGAATTTCAACACTATTATATACAGTCTTTATTGAGATATAGAAAAATCCTGCTTTGAATTGTTCTACTATGTTCACATGTTTTGTGTTGGTGGGAGGCATTAGTGGTGTTCACTAATGTTTCATGGTTCCATAGGGGAAGCAAATATCCTTAACTCTTGGTTGTTCCATCTGATGAGGTGACTTGCTTTAGTCAAGACAATGTGAGTGAAGTATGGTATGTGTTTCTGGGTAGAAACATTTAAGCTGGCACTCAATTCCCCATATTCCCTTCCTTTACCACAGTGAATGCTAAGGTCTTATGTTGAGAAGGTAGCAAAATAAAACGGATGGCCTAGATTGCTGAGACACCATAGAAGACATCCATAGACAGCAGACTTTTTGTAAGTGAGAGACCAACTTTGATTGTGTGAAGTCACTGAGATTTGGGAGTTGATTATCACCACAGTACTATCAGCTGGTAAGGATTACACAGAGTTCCAAAAGACTCATACCTGTTTACAGAGGAACTGATGGCTACAGAGGTAACCCTCTCAAAAATTATAAAATGGGAATACTCATCTCTAGTGATTTTCACTTCCTTTTCTGCACGTGGTCCCACATGCTGACAGCTAATTCCGTAATGCAGTTTTCGATTACATCACTCTGTGCCCAGTTTCTCGGCAAAGTGCCTGATGACACTAGAGACGTTTCTTTCTTAACCAAACAGTGAAAACATTTATTCTTGCATTGTACCTGGTTTTAAATAAGCTATATGAATATCCATCAGTTGGCCTAATCCAACTGAGGAGACAGAGCATAGTGTATACCTTACCCATAACTTTTTTCTTAGTAGTAGTAGTAAGGAACTTGGGCCATTTACATACTTTTTCTTAGCCGGCATTTCCTCATCCCAATACTTGGGATAACAATATATATCTCATTGGATTGTAGAGAAAAGTAACAGAGTATAAATTTCTTCTGACTAGAAGGTCAGGTTCTAGAAGATACCATCTCTGCTTACTGTCTTTATTTTCAACCCATCAAAATTAGATATCTACCCATCTCCACTATCCACTACTAAAACTGCTCTTGCTGAAGTTATGAGTGCTTTAGTTATCACTAAATCCAGTAATTTCCCAGTCTTTACTAGGTCTTGTTATATTCAGCAACTGACTACTCCTTCATATTTGAAATTTCTGCTTTAGTTTTTGAATACTCTTTTCTCCTGGTTTCTCCTTTACTTTTTAACAAGCAAACAATTGTTAGCACCTAATATGTGCCAGGCATTATAGAGGCAAATATTAATAATAACATAACTGCCCTCCTTCAAAAGGATTGCAGACTAGTGTGGAATTAGACAATTAAATAGTTATTATAATGTGGTGATAATTACAGGGATGGAGAGATATGCACAGAATAGCAGGGGTGGTGTGGTGTTTGAGAATTTGAGAATGGTTTCCAGAAAAATCTGAAACTCAAGGTCTAGTAAGTGTAGGAAGAATTCTTCAGGCTAAGGCAGAAAACATGGCAAAATCCTAGGGGTAAATAACATCTCTGTGTGTGGAGAGGACATTCTTGGACTCGATTTTTAGGACTCCTCCCCTTATTTTGGTCCTTAAATACTAGTATTTCCCCTATTCAAGGCTGTCATGGACAATACATGCTTGTCAGACCCGCAAAGCCAATTTTACTCTGTTTGTTGTCATCTCCCAAATTTGTACTCTCACCAAAGACCTCCCCATGGACATTACATCCCCATCTATTCAGATTTCTGGTGGACTTTGCCACACAATAGCCCTGCTCAGAGTCTTCCTGCAACCTAGGAATAAAACAACAGTAGTGATTATCCATGACAATTATATAAGCACTTTATAATTTACAAAGCACTTTGGCATACATTATCTCACCAGCTGCTTCCTTAATGTAATAGCAGCAGTGGGCATAAAACCGTGTCACTGCCAACAGCGCTTTTCTGACCTTGGTCTCCCAGCCCCACCTACTAAAAACATGAGAGCAGCTGGATGGGAGCTGATTAGAGACTGGAAGCTGACCTTGTTTGGGGACCAGGGGAGTATGACAGCAGCAGGTGCCACCTCCACCTTCTCCATCTCCATAGGGGCAATAGAGCAAGTCAGAGGTTTTGTGGCAAAATGTGGGAGGCTGCACAGAGCAACCTGGCTCCTCATGAGCTGCCTAGTTACAGGCTGAAGGTGGCAGGCATCCGCTTGTGGGAGGTTAAGCACTTATCCCCTCTCTCCCACTTTTCTGATTTCTTATTTCTTACATGCATTAACTATCATTTTGAAAGTTTCAGTGGGTTAATTAAATTCTTCTAGTGTTGATGCTATGAAAGCTGAAACATTTTCAACTGAGATTGACACTACTCAAGACATCGGCTTCACTGATGTTTGTTCAGCAACACTCCAATATGTCACAGGATTGCTGAGAGAACATCTGAGAGCTATAATGAGCTAAAAGTCAAGTACAGGGGAAAATGTGTTCCAGACTGCTGCAGATGTTCTCAAATCAAATCATATTTCTGTGAAATGCCATATAGAATATTCAGCGGTTGAAGGATGCAACAGGGAAGGACAGTTCAATTGATTTGCACTGTTTTAAAATTTTATTTAGCCTAAATTACATGAAATGTGGTGGCTTTTTTCACTTTGAATCAATTAATAAGAGAGGTACTTGATCCTAATGAGCTTCAAGGATAATTTCCTTGCACTAAGAGGAATGCATTAACTGGTAAGGTAGGAGTCAAAGCCTAGGAAAGGTGGTAGTTGAATAAGGGAAACAAAGTAGAGTCCAGGGATAGACATTATATAGCCCCACTGTCTTGCCTTTATTTCTCCTTTATCCCTCTGTCACCAAAATTGAACAAACGTCTGTTTAGTTAATTCACCAAGATTCTGATACACTTAACTGTGGTACTTTGTTGATGGTGATCCATTCTGTCCCTCCTGGGAAACCTAAAAAAAGCTTAGCAGGAGCGACAAGGAAACGTTTTGAGAGATGCATCTTTTGTCATCCCCAACTTACCTTCCTATACACAGGTGGCCTTGCATATCACCATAGTTTATGAACATCCTGGCCTTCGATTTAGGAACAGTTCTAAGTGAAGGGTAGCACAAGATAAGAACTGACAGTCCTGAATAAGGAAAAACAGAGATAGATGCTTAAGTGACATGAGAAAGTATAGCAAAGCACCACAATGAGATACCACCTCACAGCCTCTACATGGCTAAAATTAAAAAGATTGACAATATCAAATGTTGGCAAAAATATGGAGCAACTAGAACTCTTGTACTTTGCCAGTGGGAATATAAAATGCTACCACCACTTGGAAAAACTTTTCAGCATTTTCTTATAAAACCCACAGTTCCATTCTCAGGTATTTGTCCAAGAGAAATAAGAACACATTTCCATTTGAGATAGATGAATTTTAAAAGCAGTATGTTAGGGGAAGGACGCCAGGAACAAAAGAATACTTACTAAATCATGCCATTTATGTGGAATTTAAGTGTAGGAGAAAAAGTCTATATCATTAGAAATCACAACAGTGATAAGTATAAATTGACTGGAAGAAGGCACAAGGGAATTTTCTGAGGTGGTAGAAATATCCTATGCCTTGAATGGGTGATGGTTTCATGGGTAGGTTTATTTGTCCAAATTCCTCCAACTGTAGGCTTACAGTCTGTGCATTGTACTGCATGTGTATATCTACACAAATCAATTAAATTAATTGTTTTTAAAGCAGACAACTAACTTTGACAGAAAGTAGAGGGATAAGCATTCAGCAGTACTTTTAGGGACAAAGTAAGACATATATAAGAAATGCTAAAGACATTTTTTTTATATTCAAATTACTTTTAATCAGGTAGCCTTTGGGACTAAAAACCTTATGAATTTAACCACTGGAAAAGAATAACTGGTACCTTGATACAAATCTTGGCTGGAAACCAGCTTAAAGAAAATGGATGGCTAGGGGCATAAACAAATGTATTTTCCTCTGCCAACTTGCCAGCAGCTGGGTGTGGAAATGAAATAACTTAGGCCTAGCACGTCAGGGGGACTAGCTAGGGCTTAGAAATGAAGAAGGGGAACATCTGGCTTCTTGAGGAGTGACACAGGTAAGGGATGAGGCAGCACAATGCAAAGGAGAAGCTGCTTCTTTAGAGGGAGAATTTGATTAGGTCCTTTGGTGGGGCTTCGACTTGCTTTGCTTTGTCGGATCAGCCAGTGCCTGCAGCCTCTGTTAACAAAAGCTAGCCTTGCCTGAGGCCCCAATTCCCAGAACAGAACCTTAAATTGGTTGCTGATAGGGTGTTACATGCAGGGCTGGACTCTTTTGTGCTACTGTCCTACCCACCCTTACACAAACATTTGTCTGGAAATCTTAAGTCAAATATGTTTCGAAGGCTTTAATATAGTATATTCATTGACATTTTGTCTTGCAATGGCTCTATTATTATTGGATAATAAAATTGCATTTATAGCAATAAAGACAAAACTCTTGAGGTTGAATTTCCATTCACTAGGTATATTTTGTTCATTTTACGAGGCATTACTGTTGCAGAGTTGTAAAGAGTTTAAAACTATATTTTTGATTCTGGTGTTTTTCTCCTTCAAGTTTCTGCTTTGTACTTTCTATTACCTAAGATGCATTTCTACAAAATTTGGCTGGAAACAAATATCACATGTCTTTTTCAAACTCACATAATTTTTGTGACAGATTTGATTTTTGGTTCTAATTAGATTTCATTTTACATATCTATGCCTAGCTCAAAAACTTTTGAGTTTGAATTTTATTCATTTAAATATATATGTATTCATTCATTAAATACTGAGTATCTGTTATGTACCCAGGCATTGTGATAGATAATTGAGATTGATATAGAGATAATCCTTTTATCATTGAGGGAAAGTCAATTGAAAAAGTAATAATGCCTTACAGAATTATTTATGCTTATAGATATGTATGTGTGTATTTATGTGTATGTGTGTGTGTATATATATTTGTCCCCATTTTACAAAGATAGAAACTGAGGCTTAATGAGACTTATTTAGTTATTGTAGTGGAAACAGGATGCAAACTCCTTTCAATTTATTGCAAAAAACACGTGCCTTTAACCACTTTACACCTCATCTCAGCATGACTGCTATTATGATATCAGAGTTATAGAAGCAGAAAGGAACAAGTGTCCATCTCAACCTGACGGATCAGGAGCAATTAGAAAGGGACAGATGAACTGTGTCTTGGGGGTGAAAACAGTATAAGTTTTATGTAAATGTCCTCATTAATTCTAATCTATAGGCAATGGCTGTGGCCAAGTGATCACTTGTGAAAACTGCTACATTTTTATTTATGGTGGTAAAAGAATTAAAGAATCTGCTAGATAATTAATCCCATTCCCTGATAGGGCATAAGCTTCATTCTTAGTTTGTGCTTTTGGGAACTGTTGTCTTTTAGCATAAATCCCATCAAATCTTTCTGAGTTTTGCTTTTACATTTCCTTCATCTGTGACGAGAAGATTCTATTAACAACCCTGGCACCTTCCATTAAAGTCTACAACTTCCAACTGCCAGGAAGGGATAATGAAGTGATAAATTTAATTTGCTACCAAAATATGTAAGGCAGAGATATCTAAGTGAATTTATAGCGTTAGCTATGTCTTTCCTCTTAGCATTCACAAAAGTTGTATGTCAGGTTATCAGAATCCGTACAAAAAACCAAATATATATAAATTTCCACACACTGAAATCAGATCTATAACTCTGTACCAAATCACTTCTTTCCTTCTTCTTCTTAGTGTTTCTAGGCTCATCAGAACTTAATACAATGAGTTTCAAGTATTTTATTACTTAAAGAATGTAAAAAACTGTTAACCAAACTAAGAAACACTTATTACTCATTAATATACATATGCTGAAATTTATAAAATATGAACCCCCTTCTCTTGCCCTTACTAGACTCTAATGGCTATGAAGAAAAGTAACATCATCCACGTACAATTGTGACAGTGAGGGTGCTTCAAATTCTGCGGGACACAGAATCCACTTTCACCTCATTATTTAACTCTGTGCCATGGTCGTAAAAATGATTGTTTAGTTTAAAAACTTTCTTATACATTTCCACTTCAAGAAGCCCTTTGTCCCAGTGAACTTTATCTTACAGAATCTCATCATCCCATGTCTTGGATTGGGGTCAGTCTTGTATCCCGGGGCGGGGGGCTGGAGGGGGTGATGTCTCTAAGCTGCACCCACTGAATGCACAGCCAGGCTGAGTTCTGCTCCTACCGTTCAATGATGTATGTGCTCATCTTGTAAAACAGACAAAGCTGTTAGGATCGGTTCTTGACTTGTCCAAACAATGTAAAATTAATAACTAAGGTGATGATAATAAAACCAAGCTACTTTCAACTGGCTGTTATGTAACACTGTTTTGGGGGCTTTTTATGTCACCTACTTTAATTCTTGCAAAGGTTCGTATAAGGTTTGAATCATTAGTCTCTTTTTCCTGTTGAGAAAAGTAAGACTCAGGGAAGTTAGAAAAGTTGTTAAAGCTCCCATGCTAGTCAGAGCAAAGGCAGCATTCTAGACCAGGTCTGTGTGTTCACAAAACCTGCACACTTGCCTACTACACTTCACTGCCTCCACTTATTATCCTGTGCAGAGGATCATTGGTTCTAAGGCCTTAGATTTGATTCTGGGTTGACAGATAGCAGATTAAGATTCTATTAATCTTCAGACAAGAATGTTGAACTCTCCACCTCCCTTGCAGTGACCTGTGGCAGTCAATTGTAGTAGGAATAACACGATACCTGCTTGCTCACTTGTATTCAGTGGACTAAGGATAAATCAATGTTTTTTGCAAGCATATCATCCTCTTTCCTCAAGCCCTGTGCCACCGGCATCAAGAGTGTCAGGTGCATTGCCATCCTGCCAACTGGGCTGATCCTCACCACGTACAGCACTCTCTGTTTACTGGCAAAGGTCACGGACTCATCTCTTCTTCTGTCTGTTCTGTCCCTTTAGTTTGGATTACTTGACTTTTAGCTCCTATACAACAAATCTAGTTTGGGTTATGAATTCATGTATTTATTTATATGCATAAATTTCCCCCACCAATTGCCTTAATGAGCCCAGTCCTTCTGGTCTGCTGATTTATGTCTTTGAAAGTGTTTGAGATAAAGAGAGCTAGAGAGTAATGGAGAAGAACATGGGGAGAAGCTGGATCCCAAGGTCGCCATTGGTCTCCCGTGGACTGCTTTGTTCTCCCCAGCATTGGGCCTCCCCTTTAGCAGCTGCAATGTCTGTCTAGATGTGTGTGGATGTCTGGCTCTGTGCCCAGCCACACTTTTGATCCTCTCTTCCTCTCTTAAGTCACCTCAATTTCATATAAAATCAGCCATCTATGCAGAAGCTAGGTATTTGAATCCACTCTATATTCTTCTATGTTAAGTGATCTCTTACTGGCTTCTAGTGGCCATTACTGTCCAGGATACCAGTCAATGACTGATTTGTACTTAATGACAAGAAAATCCTTAAATATACCTACCAAGGATGTTAGAGCATCTTCATTACTATCCAGGCAAAGCTTCTGTTCATATAGTCCTTATACAAGCGTTGTGGTGTATGAGGGTCTGTAGAGAACCAAAAGCAAACCTAAAACTGGTGTCTGAAAGTACCCTAGCTTCGTATGTGGGGCCCCTCCCCCAGCTTACAATGTTTGTATATTTCCTATTTGTACTCCTATATGATTCTCTCTGGAAGTTCCTAGAGCATACCTGGCCTCACATTTTTGAGCCAAAGAAAAATGCCCCAAAAAAGTGATTTATATTTTATTCACTCTTTATAGATTTTATTGAGTGTCACAAACGTAAAATGCTAGAGCTATGGTGGGATGAGGGAAGGAAGTGGCAGGGCGTGGGTGTGGAGTGAGGAGCCCCGAGGTGTCTAGAGGACAGTTCAGTGTAATGAGTATATGAAGTCACATGACCATCCAAGCCAGAGCACAATTGTGCAAACGAGAATTATACCACCAGTCAACATCAGAATGTATTTTGAAGTTTCCATTTGTTATGCCAAGTATGTTTAGAATATAGATTGACACAATATAATCTGAGTGGTAATTAATTGCTGTAAGTTGAGAATAGAATGTATTAGAAGAGGGAAGTGTGGCAGTATTTCAAGACTTAACCCAACTCATCAGTGGGACGCCTGGGTGGCTTAGCCAGTTAAGCCTCCAACTTCAGCTCAGGTCATGATCTCACCTGAGGCTGAGATCCCCAAACCTGTGGGTTTGAGCCCCACATCTGGCTCTGTGCTGACACCTCAGAGCCTGGAGCCTCCTTTGGATTCTGCCTCTCCCTCTCCCTTTCTGTGCCTACCCTGCTTATGTTCTCTCTCTAAAAAATAAACAAACATGAAAAAAAAGACAACCCAATTTATATATTTTAAAAAGGTATATATCTAATCTTTACTACAAGCATCTGAAGCACATTTTGTATTAAGGGCATTTCCTCCCAAAAGTTTTACCTTGGAAAGAATTGGATGCTTCATCTGACATAGGATATAAGGAGGATGCCAATATGTACACATTTCAATTAGGAAAGAACAGTAAATTATGGATGGTATTGATCTCATATCAGTAAATATTGACTCTTTAGAGCTACCAAATGAAAGTTGTGGTAATTAGAACATTTCTTACAAAAGTTAATTTGAAATTGTGAAATGTTTACAGGTGACAACAAAGTTGGCAGAGATACTCAACTCCTATTTTGTTTCCATTTTCTGCGTGAAAATTAATAATCTCAATCTGGGGAAAGAAAATAAAACTCACTACATGAGAATTGAAGCTCTAGCTCTTTGTAAATTGGTCAGGTAGTACTTAGCCACTTCAAATTAAGTCTCCAGCCCCAAACAAATGGCATCCCAGGAAATGTGATCAAAACACAGTTACTGGTCATCTCTGAGGAACCATCACACACAGGAAATGACAAAACCTTGAAAATGCATTGATTTTATCAAAGAGAAGTGTGACTTCTGTAAGTTTCTGAATGTCAGAGTTGAATGTGGTCCCCTAGAAAATATTAAACTCATCATTTTAAACATATATATATATATATATATATATATATATAATTGTAAAAACAGAAAAGTAATCAGTGTTCCTTTGGAAGCAAGATTTGTTTGTCTAAAACAATGTGCATGAGCAAGTGAGGAGGGAAATGAAAACTCAGTCCAAGCAATTCATGCCAAATGAACCTAATTTCATTTTGATGTACTTCTAGGTAATAGGTAGCAGTTGTTAACTCTCTCTTGGCTCTTACTAAATACCTTGTATTGGGCTCAGTTACTTCATTTAACTCTTAGAGCAACCTGTGAAGTCTTACCGATACTCCTACTTTCCAGGTGAGAACACATGCAAGCCTAGTAAATCGTTGAGCTGGGATTTGGACCCAGATAACAATAAATCAGAACCCAAACCCAAACCATTCTTCATCCCTCTCAAAAGTGTGAAGAATTGCTGATGGCACCGTGTGCCTTCCTTTCCGGAAGGCGTTTGACAGCTGACTGTTATAGTCTTTTGGACACCGTGGAGAAGACTGTCACAGAGCTAGATAGATATTAGCTAAGCCTCATCATATTTTTATTTCCCTATGGAAAGTTTAACTTGCTGTTTAGAAAATACCATACTTATTTTTTAATATAATTTACTGTCAAATTGGCTAACATACATTATGTACAGTGTGCTCTTGGTTTTGGGGACAGCTTCCCGTGGTTCGTCACTTACATACAACACCCAGTGCTCAGCCCAAGTGCCCTCCTCGATGCCAATCACTTATTTTCCCCTCTTCCCCACTCTACCCCGATCCACCTTTCAGTTTGTTCTCTGTATTTAAGTTTTTTATGGTTTGTCTCTCTCCCTTTCTGTTTGTAACTGTTTTCCCCCATCCCTTCCCTCATGTTAACTTTCTCAAGTTTTCCACATATGAGTGAAGATATGATATCTGTCTTTCTCTGACTGACTTAGGAATATGCCATACTTATAAAGAGTTCATAGTCTTAGAGTTCCTCAGCTTTACAGTAAGAAACTGAACATATGACATGTATGGTAGAAATCTGTCATCCAAACTTGAAAACATTACTCTGTCAGGATCTGATCATATTTAGAGTAATATATTTATGAATATTGAATGAGAGTAGTGCATCTCTGCAAAAAGGCCTAGAATTTTTCTAGAGACTAGTAATGAAAACCTACAAACTTGTAAATTTTAGGTATAACTTCTTTAATATGCAGAATGTTTAGTCATTAGAGCTATACTATACCTTTATGCCATAATATTAAAAGGCCTGCTTTGCTAAACAAATTATTACTAGAAACACATTTCAAGAAACTGTTTAGCCTACTTAAGATAATTAACAGCTTTCAAGTACGCTATCAAAATTCATATAAAAAGCAACAATGAATGTGCTATTTTAAATAAGCCCTTGTTAGCGATCCCTTCCAGTGGATGTACCTGAAAATGGGTTTCTTTCCTAAGAATCTGTAGTTCAGACTTTTCACTGATTCAATAGAACTCTTCACATAATTCATCCAAATTAGTGAGCATTTACTGTAGACTTTTATGGAATAGAGAGAGCACCATATTCCCTGTGGATATAATTTGATCTCAGCTATGTAGTCATTGTCTCATTCTATTTGCTACCAGGAATCTTTCATTAGTTGCTTGCTGATCACATTGTAGAGGCTCAAAGTAATTATGTCCAAGAATTGTACAATGTCAAGAAGTGGTAACTTAGGAAATGGAGTGATAGGTACTTTAATTTTTTAAATCAAATACTAGGATACTAAATAAACCCAGGAGTATATAACTATCAATTAGATATTCCATGGAAGTATATATTATGCTCTTCCTGGGACCAAAATGATTTGAATTTTTAATCTGCACTAAAACTTTTGTTTAAAATAAACTTTCCATAGCATGTTTTCTGAAATTAAAGAAAAGTTTTTTCACTATAAGACCTTGTTATATAAATCTAATCATAAACAGCCTCATCTAAAGCATAATTTCATATTTTTATTAATCTAAAATTTTGCTTTCAGAAACATTCCCATTTCCTAATTTAGCATTAATTTACCCTCTAAAGTGATTGAAAACATTTGTGGTAATAAAAACTACTAAAAATAAAATATAAGGAAATTTTCCAAAATGCTCAAAAAGTACAGTATTTAATAATCTTCCTGAACCTGCATTAAATTCTGATTTTTTTTTAACTTTGAAGCACAAGTTTTGGTCCATATGGCAGATTTCTGGGTTCTGACTTTTGTTTGGAGAGCTTACAACACAAAATGTATCAGAAGATAATTTCTGGTACCTTTGAGTTGAGAGCAGAAGGAAGTTTGGAAGGAGCAGGTAACTGGGCTGGCCAGCTGCCGAGAGCTGGGGTGCAATACAGGCAAACCGCCAGTCACCTTAAGGAACCCCTCAAAGGAAACCCCTTTTCCCATTTCAATGAAGCCTTAGTTTTACCACATAGCTTTTTAATCCGCCATTTTCTCTTAAGAATTGAACCCTATGTACCAGAACCAAGTGAGTATCATAATTTTGTCCTTTCACACCTGTTCTAAAAATAGGGGTATCCAATTTGCTTGTTATCGTTCGCCAGACTCAGTGTATGGCTGTGAATGTTTAGTTGTTTTCTTTCCATTTGGTGAGTCACTTTTTACGTAGTGTAGACTTCATGTTGAATTAAAAATGAAAGAGGATACCTCTTATAGATTCCAAATATATTGTTCTTTCTTGGCTGCCTTAAAAATACCCTCAGATCTTCATGATTGCAGGTGTTTTTGGAAGGTGAGAGTTCTTCTTTATAAAGAGTCTTAATTATTGGAACATTGACACTTGTATTTCTTATACTGGTACTAATGTGGTAGAATAAGGGTGAATTCCCCCCACAGAGTTTCCAGGCTGTTTTCTGTGACAGAGCTTTAAACATTAAAAATGAAAGTATTCAAAGATAGTGGTGTATTATACAGTCTAGCTGTTCGAGACATTCCCTGCAGCTGTGTAGAAAAGATGCTTTATTTAAGGAAAAATACTGAGAGAAATTAATTGATATGAGCCAGAAGTTGTTCAGCCAATTTCATCACTAATCTGCTGTTGTTTCTAAATTGCATGAGATACAGAAGGAAGTCTTCCTGCTTCCAAATCAGCCAATTCAAGATTTGAACACAGGATGGAATTTAGACCACACTATATGTTAAAATGCCTGCTGGAAATTAAGCATGCTTTGCTTAGGGTGGGGGTGAGGGAGAGATTGGCCAAGTTGTTAAACATGCTAATTTACTTTTGAGGGCAATTTGCCAAATTAACTAAAGCTATCCTGAAGCTATTTGAAGAATTAACTGGAAAACAAACAGTGACCAGGTCCAAATTTCTGTTTTCAAAATTTGTTAGGAACTGGGCTTTGAAAAAAAAAATGAAAGCAGTAATTAAAGTAAGGCTTTTATTCAGATATCACATTACTGAATCCCAGTAATACTCTAGTCTCTTGTGGATACAGTGAACAATTTGGGTGGTACTGTTCCAGCTCTGACTGATTCTATGTGTAAGGCTGACGTGTTCTCTTTGAAATTCACATATTCAGTGTGTAACAATAAGGGAAAATTCAAGTACAATGTAATTATAATTGAGTTTAAACTTTGGGAACTAGAGGGGACCTTACTGGAAGCAGTAAATCTCACACAATCGTTCTATTCTAGTTAAAGAGCTTATCTCTCAGAATTACACACCCCAATACTTAGCCTTCAGAGTTCTTCCAGACTCTCTAGTCTCGCGTTTGTCAGGTAGTATATTAAAGAGGCATCCATTTTTAACTCTCTTATCAATATTATAGAGAAGATAAAGTGTGTTAACGCAGTTGAGGGTGTATGATTAATGTTCTGTGATGAGTAGTTTAGAGAGAACCTTCTATGTTACATCACCATCCTAGTCACCCTATTCTAGTATTTTGAATGGATAAAGGAGAAAAGTTGTCTTTCTTGTTATTTTTTTCCTTATTGTCTATTTTTGTAAAATAAGTTCTGTTTTAATTTCATATCTTTTTAAATATTCATTTATTTTTGAGAGAGAGAGAGAGAGCATGTGCAAGTGGGGAAGGGGCAGAGAGAAGAAGACACAGACTCCAAAGCAGGCTCCAGGCTCTGAGCTGTCAGCACAGAGCCTTCTGCAGGGCTCAAACCCACAAACCATGAGATCATGACCTGAGCCAAAGTCGGACACTTCACCGACTGAGCCACCTAGGAGCCCCTAATTTCATGTCTTTTAAATAGAAATTGTTCTAAATCATTTTGGAAAGCCCAGCACCCTACTGTATAATAACTGTGGAAAAGTTAGTTGAACATGCCACATTATGAATATTAAATTATTAGTTATCACAATAACTCTTGACCTAATTAATAAAATGTCTCTTCTCCATCTTGACCTAAATAATAAAATGTCTCTTCTCCATCTTGACCTAAATAATAAAATGTCTCTTCTCCATCAATTAGAAATTGTATCCTTTGCCTTTCTCCAGGATAAAGGCAGGGGAGAGGGGAGGAGGGAAGAAAATGAAAGGAAATCTTAAAATTTATTGAAGTGGCATAGCAACTGAATAAAATTATTTCTATTTAATTATCTAATGGACAAGTTCACCCTGTAATACTTCTGTTCAAAATTCTAACCATAGATTTAAATGGATGAGAATGCATTTCAAGTTCATTTTTGTTATTTTCTCATGTTTTCATATCCCCTTTGCTATAGTTTTCTCTAAACATAAACATTTAGAATCCCAAATATTTTCTTCTACACAATATTAAAATGTTATAAACTTTCAAAATTCATCTATAGTTTTTATTCAGTTTAAGCTTCTTGTGCTTTTTTGAATCTGTAAATGTATGTTCTTACCAAATGTGGACAATATTTACTTACTATTTCTTTAATTGTTGTGGGTGGTCCTTTCTTTCCTCTTTACTAGGACCCCAATTAAATGTACCTTAGACTTTTTGATACTGTTCCACAGGTCTCTGAGACTCTTTTGCCTTTTTTTTTCGATTGTTTTTCATATTAGATAATTTCTATTGATCTCCCTTCAAGTTCAGTGAATCTTACTTCTTATACCATCTTCATTGTGCTAGTAAGCCTAGTTGGTGAATTTTTTATATAAACTTTGCATTTACAGTTCTAGAATTTCTGGTTCATTTTTAAAGCTTTTCTTTCTTGCGGTTTCTTATTCATTATCAGCCCTATCTTCCCTTCTATCATGAGCATAGCTGCCTTAAAATCTGTGATCACTAGTTCCAATATCTGAATCATCTCAGGATTGATCTCCATTGATTGCTCTTTATCTTGAGAATCATCACAATTACCTGCTTTTACATATGTCTGGTAATTTTTTATTGTATCTCAACTATGTGAGTAATACATGGTAGCAAGATTCTGGGCTCTATTCTTTGCTACCTAAGAGTACTTAATTTTGTTTCTTTTAGCAAACAGTTAACTTCTCTGAGTATAAACCCGCAACCTCTATCCTCTCTGCACTTAGCAGCAACTGAAATATCTTTTCGGATCTGTCAGCCTCATCTGGCCTGCTTGGAATTTGCCAAATACCAGCATAGCTCAGAAGTCAGCCAGAGATTTGAATCGAGTACCTATGCTGAATCCATTACTCTCTCTCTCTCTCTCTCTCTCTCTCTCTCTCTCTCTCTCTCTCTCTCTGTAGCTTTCCTCTTTCCTAGATATTCCTCTCAATTTCTAGATGCTTTGATGGCCCAAAACTCTGATTTCTCAACCAGTAAAACTGCATTTCTCTCTGAATTTTAACCTCCCTGCTTGGTGCCACCTGGGCCGGTCGTCAGGCAAAAAGGAAGGTATCTTTCCCTTCTCCCAAGTGTCCACTCTCCGGCAGTTCTCTAACACCTTCAGATGGCTTTTATCTGTGTATGTGCTGAATTATCTGCAGAAGTCCAACACAGGTACCCTGCCATTACCAGAAGTGTAACTCTCTACAAATCATCTGCAGTAAATGAGGAACATGAAGAATCCTCATAGAAAGAACATTCGCCTACATATAAAACTCTCTGAAACTGCAAATTTTTACAATTTGAAGTCTTAAATGTTTTCTGCTGTTGTTTTTAAATTCTCATCCTTTGCACTGCCATCTCTAAATCAGAGCAATGAATTCAGGGGTTGTGAGCAACTTGACATGATTTGTAGGAGCACAAAAGGCCCTGGGGAATTGGACTTGGTATTGCTCACTTTTAAGCTAATAAAGAGAAAACCTTACAATCAAATGCAGTGAAGGGTATAATTGGTGCAATACTGCTTGCTATCAGTGTACTTTTCAGGGTCATTTTTGTTAACTGCAGAATGAAGTAAAACATTTTTAAGCACCCAGGACTTCAATAAGAATATATAGGGTTACTCTGAGCAGTCAAGTCCAAATACGTGATGTCTGATTATTATAGAAGCACCTATTCAACATTGCTCATTGTAAAGAATCTTATTCTCCAGTTGCAGACATACATCACCTGAAATCAAGCCATGTCTAGAAAATATATCACTTTTAGCTCCATGTACCATTAAGGGTGAATAAAAGTGTCAAAAGTAAAGGAGAGCTTATACACATATTACAGGTATGGGAATGCTTGTACAACTTGAAAATATATCCATCAAGAGATGTGGGCAATTTTAACAGAACATGAAATATTTCAGAAGTGTTACTCCATCCTGTGCCATGGAATACATGTTTCCTTAGTCTGGAGAAATTCCAAGCCTTTTTCTTTTCTGTCTCATATGCCATGGCAGACCCTTTATAACCATTGCTTCTTCATTCAGTCACCATGGAAATGAGAGGGACTTTGTTGTCCTCAATAGAGAACTCACTTAATAATAGAAAACTACAGATAGGGATAACCACACCTTTGTGTTACTCAGGGCTCAGTAATAAAACCTATCTTATTTGAGGAGTAAAAGTCCACATCAGTAGATAAGTCTTCCCAATAACCAAACGGCAAGCTGGTGGCAATATGCTGAAAAGGGGTCTCTGAAGGTGTATGAACGGGCGGAAAGTGACATGTGTTTGAGTGCAAGCAAACGCTGGGTAATATAGATTGCTATCAAGAAGGATTTGAAAAGAACCATTGAGCATTTTCTTACCCAAGAAAGAATCCTGGAGTCTAAAGAAGGGAATACTAAGTTTCTCTCTCTTAGGTCATATTTAGAAGTGAGATCCATTCCCTAATCCAAAGTCAAAGAAATTCATTCATTTCAAATGACCACCATTTCAAGAAATTTCCATACATGAAAATGTGAACATTTTCCTTAAAACTTTGTCTGAAACCAATTAGGTTATGTGTATTGTTTGCATGACCTGGAATTGTCTAGATCAATGCTACTCTCAAAGCATGGTTATCTGAGTCAGTAACATTAGCGTCCCCTACAGCTTGCTGGAAATGCACAACCTCAGGTCCAACCCCACATCCATTGAGTTACTCTTTGTATTTCAACAAGATTTCCAGGTGACGAATACATATGTTAAAGTTTGAGCAGTCCTGGAATATATAAAAATCAGTAAAATCTCAGTGTAAGAAGTACCACATATGTCTTATTTAGTGACATCATTGAAAAGTAAGGTCAAAAGAACATTAAGGAAATGTGTAGATGGTTATAATTTAGGAGATCCTTTTATTTTTCAGAAAAAGATAACTCACACAAAAGAATCTAAAGAGGTTACAAATAAGAAAGAAGGAATGAAATGAAACCTGGGAAAATGCGAGATATGAATCTGTAAAATAATAATGCCAAATAAGACATTTAATAGACACAATTTAGAAAGTAGTATTATCAAGAGACCGAGAGCTGGGATGAAAGTGAAGACCAAATTAGAGTAAAATCGGGCTTTCAGTGTATTAGGATAATAAAAACAACTAATGCAATTTGGGGCCTCCTACCCAGAGACAAATCATGGAAGGGGCAGATAATGCTTCTCTTTTAATGACCCAGGTGAAAATTCAAAGAGAATATTTGGACCCCAAAGCAGAAAAGCTCAGGCTTCATACAGGAGCCAGAGAACAACAGGTTATAATGTTTGATAGCAGAAAATAATTATGTGTATGAACTATGAAAATGATGATTCCAAGGTCAGACATACGACAACACATGGAAATATGAAATGTGAAAAGCCTTTGCTTTCAGGAAGCATGAACAGTACAGTAGTGAAATCAGACAGAAAAATATGAGCCCAATATTATTACACATCCCACATATTTAATAGTACCCAGCCCACATCTGTGTTCAACTATTCAAGTCAGACAAGCGTTCCCCCAAAGAGAAGATAACCAGCTAACTCCCCACTGCATTACCAGGTCTTGAAAAAAGGTCAGTCTAATACGACTTGGGCTTGCTCCACTTCTTCAATGGCACAGGCAAAGCACTAACTGACTTGCCTAGGGCAAGGCTACCTTCTTTGTAAATCACCTAGACCGATGCTCTTAATAGTGTCCTCACCATGTCCTGCAACATCCAGCCAAGTCTAACTCACATGTCATTCTACGTCACCATATTGTTTGTGGGCGTAAGAGTAATGGGAGAGGAGTGTGGATGTCATGCAGCTCTTATCCTCTTTCCCCACATCTGAATGCAAACCCTATTCTGGACAGCGGTTCTCATTAGGCTCCAGCTAGCTTTGTTATAGTAGAAGTGCAAAACCCCCAGAAAACAAAAAATTAGGGTTGCGACCAGCTATCATCAGATTAAGCTACAGAGCACCCTTCAGTTTGCCCAGCAAGAGCACCTCTACTATATGAGAATCAGTGGTTAAAGCACAAATAAATAAATGACTTATTACCAAAGATTTTCTCACATTTCAGAAGACTTCTCCATAGGGTTCCTCTAAAAAAATGAACTCCTCTAGTGTTTTTAAGTGTTTTACAGATCATTAAGTACATGTCAAAGGGGCAATGAGGAGGGATTTCTAAATTTAATGAACTAGGAAGCACTCAAATTGAGGACAGATAAATATAAGACAAGTTATATTTAAAATTCTGTTTTGTCAGTGGGAAAATAACAATAAAAATCCTCTAAATATAAACTTGAAAAAGTATCTGTTTCTCAGTCATGCTCTACCTGAGAGAGTAATAACATGGTGAAAAAGTGTTAAGACCATATAGATAGGTATATATATTAGTACATTATGGATGTCAGTATCTCATATGTATGCCTATGTGTTTATACATCATATAATGTATAGATACCTATTAAATATAGGTGTCTGTGTATGTACATGTGACATCACACCATCATTTAATAGATATATTAACAGACACTAAATTAAGTGTGCGTCCACATATATGTCAGTATGTATACTGATTTGTGAGTCAGTCATCACCTAACAAAGTGGAAACCTCATTCAAACTTCCTACCTTTGCACTTTATACCTAAATTTGATACTGATGCTGACCTTGAAAAATCTCATTCTTAATCTCATTCTTCTGAATATAATGTACATTCACTCCCTGCTTTTAAACTCTTAAATCTCCTTTAGAGATGGTTTAGGCCAGGAAATAAATCTGTCACATCCCTGGAAACTTTGGCCGAAACTGCATTGTGTATTTTTCCACCTGAAGTGTTTAAAATACTTCCTATTTAGTTAAGTGCTTTCCAAAGTTAGCAGAAGGAGTTTTATCTCAACGCATTTTGATGGGAAACCAAAAGGTCATAATAATTAATACTGTATCCATAAAATTAAATTGGTCTAGAAAACATTTTTAAGTAACTATAACATTAATTTAATTACTTACTTTTGATAGTGAAAGGCTGAAGAGGGCTTAGTAAATAATCCTGGACAGAGTCAGAAAATGTACTATTATAAAGTTTTTTAATGAACTAACTTTTGCTATTAAGTTCTTTCATGGAATAGTAGAATATGTTTGTTAGTATATTTTTAATCTAAAATAAATTTTATATCTCTAGTGTTTGTTACACATAGAACAGTAAAATAAGAAGAACAGGAATCTGAAGATCTGAATTCTGATTCTACTATTAGATGCTCGCATGGTCACAGATAATGTTCCTGAGCCTCAGTTTTCTCACCTGGAGAGTATAGGTGATTAAATTTCCCTCTGCTGGGGCACCTGGGTGGCTTAGTCGGTTAGGCATCCGACTTCGCTCAGGTCATGATCTCGTGGTTCATGAGTTTGAGCCCCAAATTGGGCTCCGTGCTGACAGCTCAGAGCCTGGAGCCTGCTTCAGATTCTGTGTCTCCCTCTCTCTCTGCCCCTCCCCTGCTCATGCTCTCTCTCTCACACACAAAAACAAGCATTAAAAAATTTTTTTAAATAAAATAAGATAAATTTCCCTCTGATTTCAGAGAGCTGTTATAGAGAATCAATGTATTTTATATGCCTATATTATATATAAACACATATTATATATAATTTTATATAAAATAAAAAGCTCCTAAATGCAGTAAGGTGTTATAAAAATATATATAAAGTATTTGAATATTTTCAATAGTGTTCAAGTTATAATAGGAATACATTTCATAAAAGAATATTATAAGAATGCATTGATTTTTCATTTTGAGCATAAGATAGCTAGATTTGATATCAATATTAATATTCCTTTTTTGTACTGATTTAACTTTGCTGCTTATAACAAGAGGCCTTAATCCTAACATAGTTTTATTCCATTGACTTTATTACTTTATCAAAGCTAGTAATTATACTTCTAGTGTTTCCAGACCAACAACAAAAACAGTTGAACATAATACAATGAATATTGCTATGAAAAACATTTGTCATAATAAGGTACTAGAATTCCCAGAAAATGCAATATACTTTATTTGTGTGTAGTTTCTTAAGAACAGCCTTAGTTCTATTTGAAGCCAAGGAACAAGGTGGCTAGTGAAAACTACTTAATAACTTAGTCTTCTGAAATAGAATAGAAAATGGAAAAGAGAAGGCCCTATAAAAAGGTATTATATTTCAAGTCAGACAGAAGTCATGAAAGCAGATGATGTGGGAATGTACTTAGTTCTGGGGTCCTATTTTGTATAAAAGAAATAAATGTTAATAAATAGTCATTATCCTGAGAAAATAGCTTCTTCATGGGTACAAAACAGGGCCCAGTTTCCCCCCACCCCAAAATGTCCAAGTGAGCATGTTATATTTCTGGTTGCCTAAGAAAATTATATCTTAATTTCATGAAAAGAATAATAATGAGAAAAAAGTCATTGAGCATTTGAGTGGCCCTTTCATTCACTCATTCATTCATTCAACAAATCCAACCATTCAACAAATGTGTATCATTAAGCACCTGTTATAAGCTAGGCACTATGCTAAATAGTGCTACACTGTGGTGAATAAGATAGACTGGGTTCTTAGAGGTGACAGACAATGGAAAGAAACTTAATTTTTTAAAGTTACAGTTTCTGATAACTGTCACAAAGGAGAAAAAGGTGTGCTTAGGAGAATACTGTGGAATGCGTAGCTACTTTAATTTGGGTATCAGGAAAAAGTTCTCTGAGGGAGTGACATTTGAAATGAGATCTGAGGCATGGGAATAAGCCAGGAACAGCGTTCTACTGAGAGAACAGAATCTGTGAATGTGTGTGTGTGTGTATGGTCAAAGTTAGAGAAAAAGGGTAAAACAGAGAATTTGACGGTGGCCATCATGTAGCTTATGGGCCATGATAAAGAATTTGGATTATATTAAACATGGAAAGGGAAGCTGTCAAATGGTTTTGCATAGAAACAATGATATTATCCAAATTTCATTTTAGATGCATCATTATGCTGCTATATGGAAACACACAGGAAATGTGCAAAAATCAAAACCAGAGAGATCATTAGGAGATTCTTATCTGGCCCAGCTTCACAGGCGCGTGACCTGTGAAGTCTCACAAGACTCTCTTCTCCAGAAGTGTTCTGCTCTTGGTTTAATGCTCTGCTGACTCCATCTTGAACTTCTTAATATTTAAACAAAGGACCTTACATTTTTATTTTGCATGGGGCTTCCAAATTATGTAACCGGTACTGGCTATTAGAGGCATCTAGTTGCAAGATAATGCTGCCATATGCTAGGATGATGGTCCTAGGGGCGGAAAATGTGACGTCTGCTTTGCAGGTGAAATACAATTAGAATGAAATATCAGACTGCCACAAATAGGAGCTTTTCATTTGGTCCAGGTAGAGCATTCTAATTGTTTGTGCAACATTAACTTAGGGTGAAATACTAATTTTAAAAAGATTGTTATTTTTTTGTCATCCTCTGTTAGTACAGTGGCTTATCTTGTATCTGTAATAGAGATGAACTCTGAAGAGTGTGAAACATTTAGATTTATCTTTCCATTTCACTAATAATCTCTTGAGCCCAAAGCACATGAAAGACTTGGTGCTGCAAACTTAGAGTAATGCAGGTGTTATTGATTAAGAATTTGTAATTTAGTTGAAAGGTGAGACTCAACAGCTATTTTACAAGGAAGAATATACAGGAAGAACACAAAGGAGATAAAAGCAGTGCACTGTAAAAGAGTCCATGTACTCAGAAGGATCATTAGAAGTTTTATCAAGTGTTCTGCTTATTTTAGCAGGTCTTTGGTGACTTTTGTTGTGACATCAGACTGTGGAATGACATTATTGTGACATTGCATTTTAATTAAAACCAGGTAATTCCAGGGGTTTCATAGGAGACTTCTCCCAACAGGTAGTAAGCCATAAGATTGCCCTGGTATATTTAAAGATCCCATTTAAAAGATAAATATTATTGAGATCTTTAAAGAAAAAATTCAAAACACCTCCCCTTATTTCCTACAAAATAGAGACAGAGCTATAAGTAAAGCAATTCTTAGTATTCACCATTGGAGTTGAAAAATAAAACCAGTATTTCAACCAATAGATGGAAAGCTAGTAAAATTAAGAGTAAGTGCAAGCATTCTGGTTACTGTACAGCAGATCTGTCTTAAGTTATAGAAACTGCAGGCAAATGTGGAGGTTTTTTGTATAGTATGGAGCTCTCACCAGGGAAAAGCTCAGTGTGATGATCAGAGTTCAAAACAAAGGTTCCAGGGGAGAACACATATGCATACACCCCCCAAACAGAAGACACTTGGGCAATGGAGGGTTGTACCAGTGCCCCAGAGACAGAGAACCCTGGCACTGAAGAGCTTCGCTTGTCATGCATCAGAGCCTTGAAACCCCAGATGTTACATCCCGGGACACCTGTTACACTTCCAGACTTCCCTGATTTGACTGTGGGCAGAGCCTCCAGCTTATATATCTCCTGAGAAACACTCAGGGCTGTGGTTTGCCTTGCACATGCCTTCCTTTTCAAACCGGCACCTATAGAATAAAATAGCTATGTCCACAGAGTGCTCACACTTTTAAACATTAAGGCAAAAAAATGCCTGGCTTAAGCCATACTCTGGAGCTTTCACCTGCTCTTCAGTCATTGAGCCTGAGACAGTACACAGAAGATTTCAATAGGAAAACAGGATGAACTGGTGGGCTGAAGACATGGAAGACATTGAGAAGCTATGCTATAACTTGGGAAATATGGAGAAGTCTTCCAGTATTTCCAATTTTTCAGGAAAGAATAAAAGCTCCTTGAGCAGCCCCATCTATCCACTCAAATATCAGTATCTTAGTTTCGGCTTGTAGGGCCTCTCTCTTACTCTGTAACTATAGGCTTTCTCCTCCCGCCATTTCCTGTTCAGAGCCTTCAGTGACACTACGTGATCAACAGACATAAGGAATTCTTTCATCTGGCATTCGAGGCTCTCTGTGATCTCACTGGGACCTATTTTGCCAGCCTTACTTTTGTTACTCTTCTGCAGGGACTTAATCTCTGAGTAGAGTGGTCCCTAAATGTGCCCTGCTCTTTCTTACCGCAACCTCAGTGCCTTAGCTTATGACATATAATTAATTCTTCTGACTCTATTCCCCCTGACCGATGAAATTCTACTACTTCTTGGAGGTGTCATTACCTACTCCGAGAAGTTTTATGCTTCCCCATCTGATAGGATATTTCTCTCTTCTGAATTAAGAGATCATCCAGTTTACACCTTGTGTGTGTACCTATTTGAGGTACTTGTCTTTTTTTAACCATCTTTCCACCCCCAGCCCTGATTATAAATAGCTTAAGGACCACATTTTTATATCTCTCTGTCCCTCACAGTGCCTACTGATCATAAAACAAAGGTTCAGAAGATTTATTTAAATGAGCGCGTAGAAAAGAATGGAGAAGTGGGTTCTTCTCCCTATTCTGAGATTGCCCTCCACAATCATTATACTTCTAGCCAGACCTTATGGGGAGTCTGTTGACTGAAGGCAAAAAAAAAAAAAAAAAACCACACAAAACAAACCCAAAATTCTTAATACAGACTGCCTAAAATAACAGAATATATTATACTGCTTTGGGTCACGGTGAGCTTCTTTCATATTTGCCAATCCAAGAACCAATGATTGGGATAATAACATAGGCCAGTTTGCCTGTGACAGACATGGCTTTTATGCCTGTAATTTTTGATACCCCTCTCCCTTTCATTTTCAAAAGAGTTCTGGTTTAGATGATATATTATAAGTTCACTCTCCCTAAGGACCATTTTCATTGACAGGTGAAATGACTCACCTTTACACATCATTATTGTATTAGTTTTCTTAAAGTGGTATAGAAGTAAGATAGGTTACCATCCCATCTATTTCTTGTCAAAGCTTCAGGTTCATCTAAAAAGCAAACCATCCAACCGACAGATTAAAAAAGCAAGAAAAGAAAAAACAAAAAACAAAAACAAATCCCAAAGGCTAAGCCATTTGAAGTAGGAAAGGATAAAACATAAGGCTTGGTATCATTGGGAGAGATTTTCTTATTCTTCTTTTTTCTTTTGTCTCCAAGGAATTCTTCATTAGACTCAATTTAAGCCTTGAGTTTGAGGTTTTGTAGTCTCAGTTGGTAAGCACACCTATTAAAAAGCAATGTATTCACATTAACTCCCTGGCACCAGCAGGCTCTGTGTATTCACCGCTAGCAGTGGACATCATGCCAGGAGAACCTGACTCCTGGTGCAAAAGGATTAAAAAAAAAAAGTCAAGCAATGCCAAAAACAAAAAACAAACAACAAAAAAAAAAGAACCCCACATAATTCTTTGCTGTACTCCGTGGTTTGTTTTACTTAGGAAAACGGCCTGGTTTTACCCTGCAGCACGCATTCATTACAGTGATCTTTGACTGGCAGATGCAGAGTAATAGGATGCATATTTTAGTGCTTATTATAATACCCTGTCCAAAAACAACTTGACAAATTTGTGATTTCGACAATATCTCATTTTGCTGGCTGCAGTGCTCTGTGATTGTCTAGCCCACGTGGCTTCCAGATTATGCATACCACCAATACTTCTCATTAAAATGGCCACAGTTCACCAGTTTCGGTAGCTTGGAACGAACTTGGAATGAATTATTATACAACAAAGAGGCTGCTGTCGTGCAGAACAAAAGACAAGCAAAAGAGAGCTTTGGCTTAATGAGGCTAAGTGAGTGTCTCTCCTGCATCACAGCTACTTGACGGCCTTTGAGCATGGATTTTTTTCTCCACAGGCCAAAACCTTTGGTCTATTATTTTGTGTTTATGCACCTTGAGGCTAATATACATTTTAATATGCTGCACATGGAGAAAAAAAATCAGCCATTAGATTAGAACATGTGCACTCCCTGTTAAATTAATGACAACCGAACATAGAGATAAATTTAGGTTTTCATATTTAATTATAGCACACCGCAGTACGTTTAGCAAGGATAAGTTGCACTATTATTATGCTTCATTTTTTTTGACATCTTCTCCTATTAATGGTGCACACTTGCCCCCCACCACCACCGACACCCTGTGCCACACTAACATCTCTCTACATATCACCCTCTCCTCGAGATCACCTAATCTTAGCCACCACATTGAGCAGTATCCTGTGTTATTTGTTAGGTGAAGCGGGATAACAGACGCTACTTTGGAACGAGTGGAATGAGTAAGAATGAGATTTTAAGAAACTGATATCTCCCCTAAGAACACATCAGTTGTCACCCCACCCTTGCTGTGTCAGATTAGAGTGATAGACCCACGTTCTCTATCTTTCTGATCTACCAAAAACATAAAGCACAGAATCGGACTCTGAATAGTTGTCTCACTATGCTTCAAGTACTCTAATGACCTGTGTATAAAGAAGTAATCACAGCAATCTCCTAATAATCCCATCACTCTTTGGAACTTTTCTCCATTGATTTTAATTACCTATTATAGAAATGAGACCACTGGAGGAATGAAAATTGTAAAGTAATAAATATCCAGTAGTCTTCAAAAAAAAATTAGCAAAGCCAGTAGCAGAGATTATGAATATTGCTGCTCATTCTTCCAAGGCCACCAGAGCAGGAATGGATTGTTAGTACAACAGAAATGTCAAAATGAACTTTTCATGTAGAATGACCTGAAAACTTTTGGTTCTTTCTGGCTTGGGGGCTGTGACTTTACTTTTCATTGACAGAGTGTAATTGTTCCTGTTACATCTGGAACATATAGTTTGGTTTACTTCATCTACCAGTTAATAGAGTTCCAGTTGGTTGCCCAGGATATAAAGTCTTCTACTATCTTTGTGTAAAGCAGGAAGAAAAGGATTTGACTCTGTGTCTGCATTAAGGAAACTCACCTACTTCTTGTTCTTTTGCTTTAAAAAGTCATGTGAATTAGCAAAGGCTTCAAGTACAGATATTTTCTATGGTCAGAGAGTCAAAAGTCAGGTCTGGGGTTATCGAGAGACAGTGTTTTATTGGACATTTGTTTCATGGCAATCCAAGAAATACATGATTACCAGAGAATCATGGTAGTAATAATAACTACCATGTAAGGAAGATCTGTATCTGGGGGTAAACATTCACAAGGGGAATCAGTCAACACTTCCTGGTGGACAACTTTTCTTGATAACACGGAAAAGCAGCCTTTGCACATTTATTAAGAACAATTTTTGGGGTCCCTGGGTAGCTCAGTCAGTTGGCATCTGACTGGCTCAGGTCACGATCTCATGGTTCATGAGTTCAAACCCTGTGTTAGGCCCTGTGCTGACAGCTAAGAGCCTGGAGCCTGCTTTGGATTGTCTGTTTCCCTCTCTCTCTGCTCTTCCCCCACTTGCACTCTGTCTGTCTGTGTCAATAATAAACATTAAAAAAATAATACTTCTCTTTGTCTAAAGTCTGGTAGAATAAAATTTACAAGAGAACATATGAGAAATGGCCTTACAAAGATGGGTTGTAAAAATTCATTTTTAGAATGCTTTTCGGTTTAAAATTTTACTTGTCTCAGAAACTAAAACTGTGAGGTAATATATAGCTAAGTAGCCTGGTAATAAGGCACAGTAAAACTTTCCTATGATTGAAAAGAACTATAATTTAATCTGTAAGTTCTTGGCAAACTTAAATTCTAAGATCGTTTTTGTGTAATATAGATGGAGATTCTGTTTACCATTTTATACATGTTAACATTGAGTCACTGGATCAAAAAGTGTCTGCCTAATTGGTACAGTCACTGGATAATACTAAAATTCCTTACTTAGGAGTCTCCATTCATCTCTAAAGTTTATTTCCACCCATGGACAAGGGATTCAGACTTCTCAAATAGTAGTAGTTAGTATCTATCAAGTCACTCTTCTGGGTTTATTTACTTAAAGAATTTAACTGGTCAAGAGTTCTCAGTCCCAAATACTTTGGTCATTAGACAGCTCAATATCTAAAGCAGATGCTGAGACATTCTACTTCTTATATACTGTTTTAACAAGTAAGATTTCAAAAAATGTATCTTTTTGTAAACATCCATGTTAGAAGGAAGGTAACTAAATTTTTACATAAATCTAATACTTCAAAAATAATATATATAGGCCCTAGGAAGTACTCAAAATATTAAGTAAGAAAAAAGGCAAGAGACCAAATTAAATATAAATATAATTCCAGTTTTGTTAAGACATATGTATATGGGGATCAAAAAAAACAATGATGACATCCATATATTAATAGGCATTTGGGGGCGCTTGGATGGCTCAGTCAGTTAAGTGTCCAACCTCAGCTCAGGTCATGATCTCACAGTGTGTGAGTTCCAGCCGTGCGTGGGGCTCTGTGCTGTCAGTGCAGAGCCTGCTTCAGATCCTCTGTCTCCCTCTCTCTCTGCCCCTCCCTGGCTTGCATGCAGGCTCTTGCTCTCTCTCTCACTCTCGCTCTTGCTCGCTCTCTTTCTCTCAAAAGTAAATAAACATTAAAAAAAAACAGGCATTTCTGACAATAGAAATTCTGGATGGTTTTATTTTCCTTCTTTTTCTTTTCTGTATTTCCTCAATTTCCTATAATGAATATATATTTTTATATAGTGAGAAAGACTAAAAATGAAAGTAGTAGTTTTAGAAAGTTTTGTATGAGTCTCTAAAGAATATTGATCAAATATTTCATCAAAATAGTCTTGGTAGAGCCAAATTTAAAAGAATCAAAACTACTCATATGTCAAATAGCAAAGCCAAGAAGTGCATAAGGAACTGGCATTGTTTAGTTTGTAGAATAAATTAAAATCAGCCAACAATGAAAGGCTGAGAAAAAAATTGCTACTTACAGTTTTAAAAATTGCTACTTATAGTTTTACAGTTTATGTAAAACTTTATTTTTTTAAACCTTATATATTTCTTTTGAGAGACAGCAGGGGAGGGGCAGAGATAGAGGGAAAGAGACTGAATCCCAAGCAGGGTCCATGCTGTCAGCACAGAACTGGATGTCAGCAGGAAATCATGACCTGAGCCAAAATCAAGGGTCAGATGTTTAACCGACTTAGCCACTCAGGTGCCCCGTGTAAAACTTTAAAAAGGAGTAACAGTTTCCTAAGTCCACCACTGAAGATGGGAAATTAAACCCACATAAAGAAGTTAAACCTGACAAAAGGTATGCTTTCCTGAAAATGAGCTAAATGAAGGGGGCTGTAAAGAAATTTCTGGAATCTTTTTTGTGGTTATTGTTTTGTGTAATTTTTGTTTCTTTTCATTTATTTTCTTAGGTCTTTGAGAAAAGAAAGATTCTCATGTATCTATAATTCTGAATTATAGGAAGGAAGTTAGTTTCTTTTCCTTCACCAGTGGTACATGAAGTTTCGTTTAAAATGCATTTATCAGAATTTTCAAATTCTTAACAGAGGCACTGGAAATATTTGGTGAAGTCATACTGAAGATAGATTTATTTATTCTCAGTGTGGACTGTGATTGTTTTTTTGCCAAAATGGTCCAGTGTTCTTGAAGTGCAAGTTGATTTGAAGAACCAGCTATTCAAATTGGTTGCATTTCGATTATTTTAATTTCCATCAATATCTAACTTCCTATGCCCTCTGCATTGTATAAGGATAGCTCTCAAGATATAAAACAGTAAGATTTCCAAATCTAATTTTCTGCTTCCAAACAACCAGAAGGTCTTGAAAGAATTCTCTCACCTGCCATTTGACTTGAGACTTGCTGAGTAATTTTTTTCAGCTTTATTGATGTATAGTTTACTAAATTGTAAGATATTTAAAGTGTATGAAGTGTATAATATGCCAAATCATATATGATGATTTCATATAGGAGTACATTATAAATGGTTCCCACCATTGAGTTAGTTAATTCATGTATCACCTCACATATTTACCTTTTTTATTTTTGTGAAAACATCTAAGTTCTCCTTCCTTAGCAAATTTCAATTTATGCTTTAACAATATAGTGTTATCAGCCTTAGTCACTGTGTTATACATTAGATCCTCAGACCTTATTTATCTTATAATTGAAAGTCTGTACCCTTTTATGAACCTCTCTTTCCTACCCCAGCCACTCATAGCCAAGTTTCTTATTTACTATAGGCATAATTTTTCTTTTTCTTTTCTATTTATTTTCTTTTTTTCATTCCACAAATAAGTGATTTATCTTCCATCTGTGCCATCACAAGTGACAGGATTTCCTTCCTTTTTAAGGCTAATATTAATTGCATATTATATATCTTGATCTATTGATGGGCTCTTAGGTTTTCCATATTTTGGCTATTGTGAATAATGCAGCAATGAACATGGTGGTACAGATATCTGTTTGAGTGCCTCTGAGTTCTTCTTGAACGTATTTTTAGAATCCCCGGGATGCTGGGTTTGGTAGGAACTAGTGCATATGTATTGTAACTTCTTGGCAAAAGAGTCTCAGGAGACCAAGGAGAATCAATGATTCTCATTTGCCCTCGGCATATGCTATGTGGTACCTCAAATGGAATTCAGTTTGCATGGCACAGAAGCCTCTGGTCATCTATAGTCGTTCTTCATTTGACTAAAGTAACTGTTACATCCCTACTCTCTGCCAGACACTTGGGATACAGCAATTTTTTAAAAAATCCCACTCCCATGGAACTTTATTCAAGTGAGGGAACTTAAAAATAAATAATGACAAAAAGGGGCAGTATGTTAGGTGACAGGGCTATGAAAATGGAAGAGTGAAGCAGGGCAAAGGAGTCAAACATATGGGAGAAACAGGTTGCCGTTCAAGTGTTGGGGAACAGTGAGTGCAGACTCAAGTAAGAAGGGAATATTTGAACACAGATGTGAAGATAGTGGGGAAGAAGCCCTCTGGCTATCTGTGAGAAGAGATTCCCTGGCAGAAGGAGCTGCCAGCACAAAAGACCTAAGGAATAAGGAACAGTGTGCTGGAGTAAAATGGGTAGGGAACGTGATTGTAATGAAGTCAGGGAGGTGAGGCAGGGTGGAGCAAGGGTGTCCATCCTGACCTAGCTCCCTTCTAACTCAAGAACCTGATAGCCATTTTCCGTGTACCTCTGCCCAGCATCTTCCAAGCTTCCCAGTTCAGTCCAACATGCACTAACAATCTCCCGTTATGTGCCAGAGACTGCTAGAAAATGCAAGTCCTATCCTGGGTGAAGCCATATCACCATAGTAGTGCTTCCCATTCTATCTTACTCTGGATTATAATGGCAAAGTTTGAAGGTATAATATGCCCTCAAAACTTTTCCTACCTTCTACATGTTTGCAAACCTTTATGACTTAAGGCTGATTCTCAGCTCATACTTACATTCAGCTTTCTAGTATAACACAAAACTGAATTACATGATTATTGGAAATAAGTATATTATAGGTTACTACATGAGCTGCACTTTCAGAATAAACCAGAAACATCTTATCTTCTCTCAAACCCACTAGGTTCCTTTTCTTCCTTTTTCTTAAAACCCTAGGCACATCCCTGGGCTTTTCTTGTCCCTTCAGATGAACACTCTCAGGTAGCGACGAGTCTAACCAGGAAACTTCTAGCTTTCCTCCTATTTACACATTCTCTGCACTAGACCCTTGAAATCTATATCAGCAGTAGGGAAGAGATTGAGCATGCTCAGGTCTTCTGTGATGTTCCCACCTCCTTCTTGCATCCCACGTCTCCTCTTCTTAATATCAACTCTGACTGCTGCGGTGTGCTGGGACAGGAGGGGCATCCCAGGCTAAAAGATACTGGGTTTGGTATTGATGCCAACCCAGGGAGGCAGAGGCCCCAAACGCTGGCTCTTGTTCTCTTCGGATACCTTTGTGGGACCTGCAGAGATTCCCCTGGTGTTCCGTAGCCCTGGCGATAACCTCTGCCTCTCCCCATTTATGATGTCCCGTGCTTCAGCATTTTCAGTCACAGCCACTCTCTACTGAGATCACTTCTCCTTGTCAGGACTTTCAAGATAATTTGATTACAGCAGCCTTCCTCCATGTCCCGCAAATGAGTTCCTGTCCTCTGCCATTGTGGCACCAGAGCTTGCTCTTGTGTAGACCTCCTACTAGCAGGGAAACCTAATAGTCAAATGCTAACATATAGATCTTTCTAGGCAGTAGTCAGCAATCAACCTCCTTATGTTCACCCTCCTGCAACTATCTACACAAAAACTAAGGGCATAGCCATATTCTATTTGCCAAAATCACTTTAATAATAATCATGGGACACTTCATGTCCCATGAAGGCAGATTTTTGCAAGTGGCAAACCTATAGGCCAGAGTGAAAAATGTCAGTTGCCTCTTTGGGCAAGCACCTCATTCTTGATTGGTTTTCCAGAAGCCCTGGCACTTGGCTTAAGATCACACAGATTTTGCAAAAGAGGGGAGAGAGAAGTACAGCACTTTTTCTAGGCCTATAATAAAATATCTTTTCTACAGTTTTTTTCTCTCAGTCTCTCACTAGAGCTAAGCTAAATGTAGGTGATGGGGGAAGATCTCAGACCCACAGAACAAGTTTGAATCATATGTTACCATGTCCTACCCAATCATCTTTAGAAAGAAGAAAATTTGCCAATATTTCTTTCATCTTTGGGGCCTCATATGAGACAGAGAAATATCTCATTTATCCTATTACAATACTGCTGTTAAGTTTGTTTTCAATCTCAGCCTTTGCTTTTAATCTGTTGTTTGTAAACATTTAAAAAATCCTTTTAGGCAAGAAATTTCAGGTAGTGTGGTAATAATAATAATAAACTAAGGATATAGTGATGCTTGAGTTGGTTAAGCCCCAATTATAGGGAGGGAAGTTTTAAATACTAGAAGACCAAGATTTTTTAAAATCCATGAATATAACCAAGTCTTTGGGTTTAGCACTGCTGCATTATTCTATTGCATATCTGGAAGTTATATTTTCAGGTTTTTCATAATGCTTTGATTTTTCTTTTAAAAATTCATCTGTAAAACCACTTTGGGAATAAATATTTTTATATTTATGACTTGTATCTCAAAAGGATGAAAATTAGTTTGCAGTTTCCTGACAATCCTATGTACTTGACCCAGTTGTAATAGGGATGATCCTATTGTAGCATCAGGAATGAAGGGTAAGCCTCTGAGGAGCCAGAAACAGAATGGACCAGAACAGAACCAACAGAATTCCAAGATTTCTAATTTGGAGCTATTCCAGGAAACTAATCTACATTTTGAATAATATTGGTGACTCCACAAAGCTTAAAGAGAAATATGTAATTATGGCAGATTTCTTATTCTTTAAAAGGACCTAACTCAATGAAAGATTTCCAGATTCCTGAAAATCCGTTAAATGGAATCACCTTGGTGTTCTAGTCAATGATTAATGTTATATTACTGATCACAAGTCTTTGTTATGAGAGTGGAATGTGCCATGTGTGACAAGTCAGCCATGTGACTCGAGTCAGTGAAAGCCGGTCACTGCTACTGCATAATAACCTACAAGCGGTCATAAAGCCAGACGAGCTCTTGGTTCTCTTGGAAAATGCATTGCCTTAATTAGCAGACACCAACTTGAGTGACTCCCCCAGAGACTCCCAATTAACTAAGCTTCTAGAATAGCATCATTAATACTTCCCTATTATTAGTGTGTGTATATATCTATATATACACAATATATATAATCAACAAAATCCTCAACACTTTGTCACCCTAAAAGCAAACTATATGAATATTTTCTGGGAGTAAAATGTGAAAGGATAAAAATAATGCAAATAACCTTAAAAGCAACACACAACCCAATTGCTCTCAAGCTCACCAGATTATATTTCCTGCTGTTTTCAGTTACTTCTATTTATACTTCCGACCGGATGAACTCACCATGCCCCCTACTGCTCAGGAACAATACTACCACAGTGTAGCACAACACAACACATCGTGGTATTCTCTAGAGATTTATTTCTGGCCATATGCTATCTTTCAGAATGCTTGTTGAACAACGTTGTTTGTCTCCCCTTGGTCACCAATGCCAGGATAAATCTGTGGAGTCATGCTGGCAGGAGAAATGGCCTCCAATCAGCAACAACAAACAAGTTCCTTATTACTGACCCTGCCATCTGTCTCAATTTCCACATGCCACACTCACATAGGAACAGGTTTCAGCCAGGCCACATTCAGTGTGCAGCCAACGTCTACCAGTAGGGTCAGCATGAATATCCAGATTGCATCTGTGCTAATTCTGAACCTAGCTAACATCCTTTATCTAGACTGGAAAGTGGTTGGTGGACACTTAAATACAAACCTTTGAAAACCCCACTGCCAGTAATAAATGGGTTCCAGTAACATTTTGGATCAAGGATGAGTACACAGTGAAGGCATCATTCTCTCTATGGCAAAGGCAAGATATAGGGGTTACCTCCTTCAGTGAAGATGTGCATCCATTGAGACCACTCTGCTTGTAGGCAGTCAATATGAAAGAAGCATTACCTGATACATTAATTATTAGCCCTTTAAATATATACAAAACAACCAGACATATGCCCAAGATGAAGTCATTTCCTAAAGGCTCATTTCAAAGACGTCGATGATCCTATGTGCTCTGCCATGGTAGTCTCAATATAAGCCAATTTATCCCTACTTGCACCATATCTTGAGTGCTCAGAATATCACATTTGGTGACAAGGATAAAAAAGGCAGCAATACTAAAGTAAGAATGGCAGAAGCACACTATGGAAAAACTGATAGAGATACCTACCTGACTAAATGTCTGCAGAGAAGCAGAATGAGAGAAGTTGTCTTTTCCCGTTTATATCATGTGAGAAAGGCTATATAAAAATTGTTCTATTAAGTGTTTATGTTATTAAAACCCACTCCCCTGTCTGGATTTCAATGCTACATGGTGTACTGAATAGTCAAGCTTCAAGAGAAATGATAAATCTGGAAGAATTACATTACTATCCAAAGTATTGCTCATTGTACAGTGATTTAAAATTTAACAACCGCATTAAACACCAAGCTGAATCAATAGCAATATTTTCAGTCTCTCCAAAGCAGATGACTGAACATGCTGAAAACATTGGTTGGCTGTGTGGCATGGTTTTTAGCTGGGACATGTGTTAGTGAGGCTGATATCCAGTGTAAACTGCTCTGGGGAGACACTCTTCCTCAGCATTTTCAGAAGGTCTGCTGGTCTACAGCTACAAAAGACCCACAAGCAATAACCAGTACCATGGTACCCACAACTGAACAAAGAATCTGATTCAAATTGAACTATTTACTTGACATTTGCCATATTATCCCTTAGTCTTCATCAGAGAAGATAATACGTTGTTACCTTTAGCAAATATTAGTTATGGAAAGAAGAGATTTGTTAGCTGAGACTTTTTCTGATTTGTGTCACGTTAAAATATTACAGTATTGGTTGCCCACTGTCCTTTCTAATCCAGTATAATCTAGTATGCTGTTCTTTACCAGTGTTGAGGATGGCAAAAAAATAAATAAATAAATAAATAAAAGATACAGTTGCTTTTGGCTTACATTTCTCTTCTTCTTGTCATAAATTTGCTTTCATACTTTTTTAAGGTATTCATTGGTTGTGGTGTCTTATTTTCACTGACATTCTTTTGGGAGAGATTCAGACTATTCCTCCCTGATTTGTCCAAATGCTTGGTGTTGTCTTGGATTCTTGCACTATCTGTGACTTTCCAGCCCTGAATCACTACATATGAATTCCTGATTTGATGGCAAGAAGTTTCCAGGAAAAACATCTAAGTGGAAGGAATTAAGATTAACGTTAGAGAAATTAGTAGGGTAAATCAGTCTGGCCTGGGGGAAAAAATTGCCTTGTGTGTCCAAGAAGGAAAGCGTTGTCAGTACTTATACATTAATGGATCTATAAGGTAGTACTCACAGTGACAGGAGCTCAACTGAATCCTGGTGCTAAGCATGGGCTGCTGCTTGTTTTCTTGTCTGTAAAGCAGGGAGAATAATAATACTTGCCTCAATGGGTTACTGTCAAGATTATATGAAATAATGAAAATATGTTTAGCACAGAGCCTGAAATAGTGGGTGCTCAAGATTTTGTTATTTGTATCATGATTCCTAGCACTTTTAAAACAGGGTTGTATGAATGGAGATTCTGATTAGGGTCATATTGGATATCCAGCCTTAAAAATTATACAGGTCATTCTTATTGTGTGGATACAGAAAGTGAGTAAATGGATTGGCCTCCAGTACCATGACTGGATAATGGGAAACCTTAGTTCAAGTCTTGACTTTCTAATGACTTAGCATTGTTACCTTTGCAAATGGTATTAACTCTCTGGGCCTTATTTTCCTAATCTCTGAAATGAGAGAACTGGGCTCTAACAAATTCCCTTCCAAGGTAAAATGGTGACCCTGAATGTCCTCTCCCTTACATGCAGAAAGTAGCCACAGTCCATTGTGCAGTAATTTGAAAATAACAGGAAGGCTCTCTCAGCTAGTATTCCTGCTATTAGCCCATAATTTTAATTAAAATTTACCTTTAAAAAAATGCTCGAGGCATCATTTAGAAGACAGCTATCAATCAATCAAGTTTTTCACTGGGTACCGATGAGTTAGGGACATAGAATGTATAAAACAAGAAATCCTATCTTGCTGTACGACCTTGAAATTCACTTGGAAAGAAAAAAATTTACCACTGCTTTTTTAAGATTAACATTTAGTAAGGATCAAATGGGGAACACAGACAATAGCTATTTCATTCATGTAAATATATGCCTTTAAAGCAGATTACAGATTTAAAATATTTAAGACAATATAGTTTTTAAAACTTAAAACAGATTGGGATTCACTTAGGAAGTAAGAAATACTTATATCAGAAACCAAAGATAAACTGTACACCAAGTGTAACTTTAAACTTACTCGTAGTGAAAAAACTAAAGAAACTCATGGGCTTTACAGCCTTGTGGCCTAATAAAAGGTTGAAGTCTAGGTTTGTCCTAAGAGACATTTGTTCTTGGCACCAAATATTAGGAAAATGTTATTGCATGGATTTGTATTTTAAGAAACATAACGTGTAATACCTATAGTTATTGTTTTGCAAAAGACACAAATGTCCGTCAAATAGCTATAGCATATCAGTTCTTAAGGAACCCCAAGGATTAGCCAAATCAACTCAATAGAAGTATGTCTGAGCAAAACTAAGCAAATAAATTCTAGGAACTTTGCTTCATAGTAACCAAACTTAATACTTACAGAAACCCCAAACAATGGTGGATAAGGCAGCTCTTTAAGGCTCAGGTTTTTAAAATATCAGTTATCTCTGAGATGCCTGGGTAGCACAGTCGGTTGAACATCTGACTTCGGCTGAGGTGATCTAACTGTTTCAAGAGTTTTTGTTCAAGAGTTGGAGCCCCGTATCCAGCTGGGTGCTGTTAGCACAGAGCCCACTTCAGATCCTCTGTAGCCTTCTCTCACTGCCCCTCCCCTGCTTGTGCTCACTCTGTCTCAAACATACAAATAAACCATTTAAAAATATATCAATCATCTCAGAGACACTTTTTAAATTAAAAAGTATGTAAGATCCTGCCTAGAAGGAATGACCTCACTGATACTGTTCCCCTTTGTGATTTTTGCTCTACCCAATTCTTTACCATTTATACTCTCAACACTGGGTACTGTCAGCAGCATCATACTTCCCTTGAGAGAAGTGGCAAAGGTGATATTGACATACTTCATCATTAGGCCTAGGGCTTCTTGGAACAAACAACGTCCTACATGCCCTAACAGAGGTGGGTGGAGACTTCTGAAAGTATTCAGGAACACTTCTCTACCAAATAGCTAACCACTAACTTCAGAAATTCATGTCAAACTAGGAGATTCAAAGAGTGAATATCTACTTATATTGTCAAGATACAGCCTAATGGTAACCTTCTCTAGGAAGCCTTTGTTGACACACCTCATACTCTCCCTCCAAAACTAGGTAGCATAATACAAATATTCATTTAACCCTTTTCATGACCGTAGGAGACAATGGCTTATCATTGCCGTTTGGTATATGAGGAAAGTAGTGCACGGACAGGTTACGGAACTTGCCCTGTCCAGCCTAGGAGAGCCAAATGCTCCAGCCTGTCAATAGCAGACCAGAGAGTCGTACTCGGGCAGCCTGGCTTCAGAATCCAGGCTCACAAATTCTATGCCACACTGTGAAAATCAGTCTTATTTTAAACCGATTCTTTACTGAAGGAAATACAAAAGAAAACAAACATTATACTCAGACTTAATGAAAAGCATTATTTTCATTTTGCAGATAGCATACCAACTTTATTCAACAATTGGAAGTGATATTCTCCCTATTTCTTGAAAACGGGATCAGCTCAGAGCCAGTTCTAGAAAGCCACAGCTTGGCTAGAAGTTATGACCTAGAAGATGAGGAAATTATTACCAGTGTAATGTTATTCCCATAATTATCATATATTATCAGTGTAATTAGCCCATAACAAAGTCTTCATCTAATATAATCAGAATCTAATTTTAAATAAAAATAGAACTTAATATGTATAATAATTCAATATATATCATAGAAGATTTCATAGAACAGTGGGGAAAGGATTCTTTTTCCAGCTTTATTGAGAAATAATTGATATACATCACTGTATGTAAGTGTAAGATGCACAACAAACCATCAGGTTTGATTTACATGTATTATGAAGAGATTATCATGACTGATTCAACTAACACCCATCATCTCATATTGCTATCATATTTTTAAAAAGGAAGAAGAGAAAAAAAAAAACATTTTCTCCTTGTGATGAGAACGTTGAGGATTTGCTTTCTTCACAAATTTCCTGTGTATCAGCCAGCAGTTTTATCTGTAGTCATAAAGTTGTACATCACATCCCCAAAACTTATCTCCTACCTGAAGGTCTGTACCTTTTGACCACCTTCGCCCAATTCTGCCTCCCCCCACCCTCTGCCTTTATTAACCATATGTCTGATCTGATCTCTTTTTCTAGGAGTTTGGTTTTGTTGGTTTTGGGGGTTTGTTGTTTTTTGCTCTTTTGATCTTTACGATTAAACAGTATTTGTCTTTTTCAGTCTAACTTATTTCACTTAGCATAATGCTTTCAAGGTTCATTCATGTTGTTGTAAGTGGTAGGATCGCCTCATTTTTTATAGCTGAATAATATTCCATTGTACATATGTATACCAAACTTCTTTGCCCATTCATCTATTGATAAACACTTAGACTGTTTCCATGTCTTGGCTATTGTCAATAATGCTATTATGAACATGGGGTGCAAATACATTTTCAAGTTACTGTTTTTATTTCCTTTGGATATATTTCCGGAAGTGGAATTGCTGGATCATATGACAGGTGTGTTGTTGTTGTTGTTGTTGAGGAGACTTTATACTGTTTTCTCTAGCAGCTGTACCAATTTACAATCCCATCAGCAGTGCACAAGGGCTCCCTTTTCTCCAACTTTGCTCCAGCTCTTGTTATCTGCCTTTCTGATGATGGCCCTTCTAACAGGTGTGAGATGATAGTTCATTGTTGTTTTGATCTGTTTTTCTCTAATGACTAGCGATGTTGAACACCTTTTCACGTACCTTCTGATCTTTTATATATCTCATTTGGAAAAATGTCTATTCAGGTCCTTTGCCTATTTTTTATTTGGGTTATTTGTGGTTTTGCTATTGAGTTGTAGGAGTTCATATATTTTAGATAGTAACTCCTTATTGGATATATGATTTGCATATATTTTTCCCATTCTGTAGGCTGTCTTCTCATTTTGTTGATGGTTTCTTTTATTTTACAGAGTGTTTTTAATTTGATTTAGTCCCACTTGTTTATTTGTTGTTGTTGCTTGTGCTTTAGGTGTCATATCCAAAAAAATCATTACAAAAGCCCATGTCAAGGAAATTTATTCCTATATTTTCTTCTAGAAGTCTTATGTTTCCAATCTGACAGTTAAGTCTTTATTCGATTTTTGAGTTAATTTTTGTGAGTGGAGTAAGATAAAGGGCTAGTTTCATTCTTTTACAGACAAATATCCAATTTTCCCAGGATCATTTATTGAAGAGAATGTCTTCTTTTCCATTGAAAAAATTTCCATTTTTTCCATTGGCTCCTTTGTCAAATATTAGTTAACCATATAAGCTTAGATTTATTTGTGGGTTCTTGATTCTATTCCATTGGTTCATATGTCTGTTTTTATGTTGATACCATATTGTTTTGATTACAATAGTTTTATAGAATAGCTTGAAATCAGGAAATGTGATGCCTTCAGCTTTGTTCTTCTTTCTCAGGATTGCTTTGGATATTTCAGGGTCTTTTGTGGTTCTATATAAAATTTAAGATCATTTTTCCTAGGTCTGTAAGATTACCATTGCAATATTGATAAGGATTGCATTGAATCCATGGATGGCTTTTAGAAGTGTTAACTTTTTAATAAAATTGATGCTTCCAACCTGCAGATAGATGACATCTCTCCACTTCTTTGCGTCTTCAGTTTCTTTCATCATCTTCAATGTCTTGTAATTTTCAGAGTGGAAATCATATACCACCTTAGTTCAGTTGGTTCAGTTTATTCCTAAGTATTTTATTGTTTGTGATACTATTGTAAATTGGATCTCTTTTTATTTCTTTTCTTAGATAATTCATTTTTAGTGGATAGAAGTACTACTGATTTTTGTATGTTGATTCTATTTCCTGCAACTTTACTGAATTTGTCCATTAGATCTAACAGGTTTTTGTTTGGTTGGTTGGTTGGTTTGGTTTGATTTGATTTTGGTTTGGTTTGGTTTGGTTTGGTTTGGTTTGGTTATTTACATTCTCCTGGATTCTAATAGCAGTCTTTAGGATTTTCTATTTATAAACCCATGTCATCTTCCAGTCAAGATAATTGTACGTCTTCCTTACCAATTCTGATGCCTTTCATTTCTTTTTTTCATCTGATTGCTCTGGCTAGGACTTCCAGTACTGCATTGAAAAGGAATGCTGACAGCGAGCACCCTTGTCATGTTACTTATCTAAGAGGAAAGACATCCAAACTTTTTCTCTTGAGTATGTTAGCTGTAGGCCTGTCATATATAGCTTTTATTATGCTGAGGTACACTTCTTCTATACTAATTTATTAAGTTTTCATCATGAATAAATGTTGATTTTACCAAATGCTTTTTCTCATCTATCGAGGTGATCGTATAATTTTTTTCTTTCATTCTATTAATGTCACATATCACATTGATTGAATTGCATATATTGAACTATCTTTGCATCCCAGGAATAAATATCACTTGCTTGTGGTGAATGATCCCTGTATTGTGTTGCTGAATTTGACTTGTTAGTATTTTACTGAGAAGTTCTGCATAGATATGCATCTGGGATATTGGCATGTGGTTATCTTTCCTTGTAATAATATCTCTTGCTGGCTTTGACATCAGTACTGTTGGCCTTGTAAAATAAGTTTGGAAGCATTCCTTCCTCTTCAGATTTTTGGAAGAATTTAGATTGGCATTAATTCTTTAAATGTTTTGATAAAATTCATTAGTAAAGCCCAAAGGTCCTGGACTTTTCTTCATTGAAAAATTTTGACTGCTGATTATATCTCCATACTAGCCAATGATCTGCTCAGATTTTCTATTTCTTTATGATTCAGTTTTGGTCAGTTGTGTTTTTCTAAGAACTTTTCTTTTTTTTTTTTTTTCTAAGTTGTCCAGTGTGTTCATAGTAGCCTCTCATAATCCTTTGTATTTTTATTGTTTTGTTTATAATGTTTCCTTTCTCATTTATAATTTTGTTTATTTTGGTCTTCTCTCTTTTTGTTCCTTGGTTCATATAGCTGAAGTTTATCCATTTTATTTATCTTTTCAAAGATTTAATTTTTAGTTTAGTTAATCTTTTCTGTTATTTTCCTGAACTCTATTTCATTTATTTCTGCTATAATCTTTATTGTTAATTTCCTCCTGTTAACTTTGGCTCTTTTTTCTTCTTTTTCTGGTTCCTTAGAGCATAGAGTTAGACTATTGAGATCTTTCTTGTTTCTTAACGAAGGTGTTTACTGCTAAGAACCTCCCTCTTAGAACTGCTTTTACTGCATTTCATAAATTTTGCTATTTTCTGTTTCCATTTTCATATGTCTCAAAATACTGTTTTATTTCCTATAATTTAATGTCTTCCTTGATCTATTGGTTGTTGAGGAGAGTGTCGTTTAATTTCCATGAATTTTCCAGTTTCTTCCTGTTATTGATTTCTATTTTAATGCCATTGTGTGATCAGAGAAGAAACTTGGTATACCAGATTCCAGTCTTCTTAAATTTGCAAAGACTTGTTTTGTAGCCTAACAGAAGGTCTATTTCAGAAAATGTTCCATGTGGATTTGAAAAAAATGGGTATTTTCTTGTTGGACAGAATGTTCTATATGTCTGTTAGGTCAATTTTGTCTACAGTGTTTTTCAAATATGCTATTTCCTTATTGATTCTCTGTCTGGACAGTCTGTCCATTGCTGAGAATGGATATTAAAGCCCTCACCTATTATTGTATTGTGATTTATTTCTCCTTTTAGCTCTATTAGTTTTCATCTTATGTGTTCAGGTACTCCAGTGTTGGGTGTTCTGGTTCAGTTACCTGGTCAGGCAGGGTGGACGCAGTATTTATCATTAGGTATTAATGAGCAGGGCTAAGAATCAGTTTCCCAACCAGGTATAGTGGGAGAAATAACTCTAAGGCTGGTAAAGCTCTTTGTCTATTGTCTTAACAGTGGCTTTACTCTGGTAACTGTTAACTGCCCTTCTCTCTACTCAAAGTACCACTGGGCCACACAGGTTCCAGGTGTTCTTGCTAGCCCTTCTGGTCAGATGATACCAGGAGTCACAATGAGTGGGTAGATCTTTGTGTCAGTTTCCTTGCCTAGGAGGGAAGCAGAGGAGCGGCTCCACACAACTCTCAATTTCCCAGAGAGGGTCTCTGGTTTGGAGGGGCTTGGAGCTATGCTTAGCCTTGGCTATAAATTAATTCCCCTGCCTGTACGTAGCACAGGAACATTCCGTGTCCTGAATTGGCTTTGCTTTGGCAACAATTAGGTCTGTTTGCCCATCTCTCAGCTCAAATGCTGCTGGGCTACACAGTTCTAGGGGTTCTCTCTATCCCCTCTGGTCAGATGTGGCCAGGAAAACAATCTCCTTAGCAGGTGGAGCTGTGACTCAACTCCTTGCCTAGGTGTGGACAAACAGGGCTCCAGGGCTGGTATAACTCCTTGTTTGAGGATTTGAATCAAACAGGTCTGAAACCTGCCATGTTCCCTGGTCAGAGAACATCACCCACTTAGTTCTGCAGATGAGACAAAGTCCTGATTGGGATTACTACTTGGGCACTGCAGGTATGAATTTTGTCTGCCGAGTTCCATGTGCTAGTTATTGCAAGCACCTCCCTTCTCCATCACAATCAGATTCCTAGTAGTTCAGCCCCATAGAGTCCCTGCAACCCCCATGGGGTGAGATCAGAACAGAGACCCCCCACAGAGGAACCCATAAAGCTAAGAGAAGTAACTGGTGGTCCTTTCTCGGTTCTCTTTTCCCAGGACCTGGAGGCTCAAGGGAGACCTCTCCACATAGTACTGTGCTGACCTGGGGAAGGGCCAATGAAGTCAATGTATAGGTGCTTCAGTCTTAGCCGTGTGCTCTAGGACTCTCTCTGTGGGGTCTTGTTCTGGAAGAGGTGTCAGTTGTTCTGGTGATGGGGAGCAATGTCAGGAACAACACATGTCACCATCTTGGTGACTACCTCTGAAAAGACTTTTAAATGAAAATGTAGCATATGATAAAGTATAGCAGTTACAGAGAAAAATTGAATATACCTCATACCATACACCAAAACAAATTCCAAAATGAAGAAATAGTTAAATATAAAACAAACCAAAGAATAAGTTGAAGAAATTCAAACTGAGTGTTTATCAAACTTCAGTAGGTAAGCAATTTTAAAAAGCAACAAAAAGGAAAATGACACCAACAAATAGATCTGTTTGCATAACTTAGATATAAGCTTTAAGGACACATAGAAAAATTAAAACTATAATATCACTATAGTTTATTACTAACAAAAAGCAATTTAAAAATAAAGGCCAGGAATGATAGAATCTATTTATTTATATAAATATAAATTACAACATAGTTTTAGCTGGCTATATTTTAAAATATAACATAATATATTTTATGTAATGTAATATATAGCCCAAATTGGAAAAAGTTTAATAAATGTGGCAGAGTTAATGGGTTTTTTTGATAAAAGGTTAAATTAAAATTTTAACAAAAATATCTTGACATCTCTATAATCAGACAATTCAAAAACAAGAAATACAATTAATAAGGAACAGAATAAATTTTTAAGCTCACTGATTTTTTAAAAACTTTAAAGGAAAAATAAAGTCTCATTTTATATCACATACTAAATAAATAAGAAAAAAGTTACATCAATATATATTTAGATAATACTAAGTATTGGCTTGAAACTGGTGATCTCATACATATTGATGACTGGAAATGGTTTTTTTGTTTGTTTGTTTGTTTGTTTTGTTTTTGAATAGTTTATTGTCAAATTGGTTTCCAAAGAACACCCAGTGCTCTTTGGAAATGTTTTTAACTCTTTGGAAAAGAAATCCTATAACTTAAAGTCTTAAAATTAATTCTAAGGAAATATTCTAAAATATATATTCTTAAATGTGCCCACCAAAGTTCAGTTCATCATTATTTAATAATCACACAGAACTGTAAAAACTTGAAAGCAATGTAAAGGGAAGTTGATTAAGTTATGGTGTGTTATTGGCTAGAATATTTCAATTTCCAGGCAGCTATCTCGCACACTGTACAGGATAAAAGGTAAAACAAGCAAACATTTTTTAAGAGTCATTTTACATCATGATGACTTGCATGTGAAAAAGATGCAAGGACCTGTAAGAATGATAAGAATTTTGAGCATGCTAGGTTTATGTGTGCCTTTTTCTTTCACTTTTCCTCATTGTCAAATTTTCCTGCATTATTATTTTACCTGTATAATTGAAAATTATAGAGACAAAATTCCATATAGGATTTATGAAATAAGAAATATAAAATTGTGAAGATTTCCTCCATCTTACTCAATTCCTATACCAGGAAACTATATACTATAGTCAAATAAATGAATGTGGAATAGATAGGAGGAATGCTCTAGTATTCTATCTATAAGGACATTTATCTATAGGGGCAGTAAGGGAAAAATTTCTTAACATTACAAGTTTTTATTATTAGTAAGAGTTCTTACACTGAAGTGGTAACCTCAGTCTTGAAGTCCTTGTTGATGAAAGTTGAGCAACAATTTGACTAACTGACCTAAGAATGCTGAGATGTAAGGAAGTCTGATGAGAATAATGAAGGGATTACAGTTTTGTCTGTCTTTAAGAATCTCTTTTTCAAAAATATTTTTCCTTTGGCTTCTTTCTACATGTCCCTCCCGACTGTAGTTGTGTTCCCTTCTAATAGCACAGTAATTGTGAAGGTCACAGAAACATTTTCAAATGTATTTTATATTGTGGGCACCTTAGCAACCATACATCTTCATTTAAAACTCATTTAAGCAAAGGAAAATAAATGAAAAAAATTCTTATGTAAAAATTGCAACCAGATAACCCTAGAAACTAAAATTATTCCATTTTCAAAGACCTTTCCTCGTTTCTAGTCCATCTGAGCATAATATGAAAAGTACGTTCATGGATTTCCTTCCTGTTAGGCCTGGATCTCTTGGCTTGTTGTGGTCTCATTCTTCAGGAATGTGTACTTTGACCTTCTCAATAGGGGCATCTTGATTTCACCTCTGTATTGAGTCATTTGTGATCAGGTCATGAAGACTGACATTTATACTGAGGTTTCTTCAGATCTTATGAACATTCACACACACAAACAAATACTTGTCTCTTCAGCTTCCACTGCTCTTGACCTTCTCACTGTATTTCACTTGTCTTGCTCTGACATATAGCAGGGACCAGCAATCCATGCTCCTTGCCCTTCGTCTTGTGCACATCCCATAACACTAACCTTTCTCAGGTGAAGCCAAGAGAGGTATTGATGTTCTTTTTGTGACTGCTGTCTAAAAGAGTTAATTTATATAGTGGTGCTTGGATTTTACTGCATGCATAAAAAGTACCATTCTCTTTCAAATCCTCCATAAGAGAATTATAGTAGGGGAAATATTGCACATGTTCCCTTTACCTGAAGTTATGAGGTATTGGTCCCTATGAATCAGTGACAGCCAATAATGCTGAATACCGTATTATTGTGTTCAACTTTGACCAAAAGCCTATGCGGGTTCCTTCAAGTGACTAATTATATCTGACCTATAGCCTTTTTCTCTGAGACTTTTCACTTTTTTTTAATTCTTTGGATTTAATCGGGAAACCCTGAGTACTTTCTATGTATAAAAGGCCATTTTATGTACTTTACATGGAATAGAAATTACTAGAATATTTATATTGAATATTTATATGGAAAGGAGTTAGTAGCCAACTATGTATCAGTGGTTCTATACATTCTAATATAGGAAGATTGAGCTGCCTAACAACTAATACAAAAAGTAGAGCAATCATATATGTAATTCACAAGACCTGTGGGTATAAATCAACAGAAGAGAAGCACAGCTTTTTCTGGTAGGAACCTGTCATGAAATATCTAATATATATTTGCAAATAAGATATGTTCCAGAACCACATCTCTGATACAATGCAGTAATGGGTTTCACAGTGCAGCACTTTATACTGTTCTTCATTGTCAACAGTGACAAGAATTTTACAAATGACCATCTAGTTAAGCAGATCTCTAACGCTTACATTTAGAGCACCGAGAAATAAAACTTAGAAAATCCAGAAAAATGGAGTCTTCAGACCATTTCCCTTCAATATTTTGTTTTCAAACCTATGTTTGATCATCACCGAGTGGCAGACAGCATGGGAGTACCCTCTCTGACCTCCAGTGAAGTTTCCTCACGTTGCTGACTAAGGCAGATCCATGCTTTTTATTTTTCCTTTTAATAGAATATCTACAGGAAAGGCTGCACGTTTAGAAATGTGAAGAATACCAGAAAAACCTCATGAGTAGAGCCAGTATTTTGTGCAAAGATAATTCTAGGTCTGCTTAAAACACACTGTCAAATGAGTAATGCAGATGCTGAAGAAGACTTTAAGATGCAACTTACACTCACTGGTTGCTACAGAAACTAAAGTTGCAAACTATAATAAAAAGCAGAATAAAACTGCTACAATAGAGATGCAGTTACAGGAGTGCCATAGAACAGAGAAAGAGAGATTGTTTCCAAATGGAGAAATCCAGGAATACATACAAGAGCCTTTGAGCCACAATTTGACAGGAGAGCTGTATTTCAGAAAGTGAAGAACTTCAAGAGGATTTGAGCAGAATGTGCAGAAGATCATAAGCTCATCCAATGCTGCTGACACAAAGGGTATGTGGAGCAGTGCAGAGGGGAATGAGGCTGCAAAGGTGAACTAGGTTGAGATGGTGAAGGGATTTCATTATCAGCAAACAATCTCAGACTAACAGACAGGACAGGAAGGGGTTGTTTATTTAATGGGATACGTAAGTCTCTTTTAAAGAAATCGTGATCTTGTGGGTGGCATGTTGGAGGGTAATTTGAGTAAGAAAGGCTACAGGCAGAAGAGAGTGATTGAAAAATTATTGAAATAGCAATGTCTGGGTGGCTTAGTCTGTTAAGCATCCGACTCTTGATTTCAGCTCAGGTCATGATCCCACACTTTGTGAGATTGGGTCCCATGTCAGGTTCTGTGCTGACAGATTGGAGCCTGCTTGGGATTCTATCTCCCGCTCTCTCTGACTCTACCCAACTTGTGCTCTCCCTTTCTCTCTCTCTCAAAATAAATAAATAAACATTAAAAAATTACATGATTGAAATAGGCCACATGAGATAATGTCAAGGTTGAAAGTAAGGAAGAGAAATGAAGAGGAGGGGTAGACATGGGTGGGAAGGAACAGAGAGGAGAAATGCCTGCAGTTGATGATCAACTAGGGAGCAAAAAGAGGTTAGGATCATGCCAAGGTTTCCAGTCTTTGTCTATGTGACTCAATCCATGATTGTGACAAGAAGATAAATAAGGAGGTGGTGGAAATTTTCAATCTAGAGCTCAAGAACTGAAGCATTTTAAGAACTTAGCAAGATCTTTTGGAACCAGGCTCTGTAGGTTTCCAAGAATACTTATGGAAGGGGGCATCTGGGTGACTCAGTCAGTTTAGCATCCAAGTCTTGGTTTTGGCTCAGGTCATGATCTCATGGTTTTGTGAGTTCAAGCCCCATGTCAAGCTCCGAGCTGGCAGCACAGAACTTATTTGGAATTCTCTCTCTGCCCCTCCCCATTTGTGCTGTCTCTGTCTCTCTCAAAATAAATAAATAAACTTTAAAAGAGAGAGAGAGAGAGTATGCTTATGGAAGGACAAGGTCCCCTATGAGCACTGTTGGTAACTCTGGCCTGGGCAAAGTCCAGATGACTCCAATGGGAGAGGACAGTACAGTTGTATTTGGCACCAGACCTTTGTCCACACTAAATTCTCTCCTTCCTAACACATCTTATTCTACGGCATACAGAAGTAAAGTATTGTTTCAGGAACTATTGACTTTAATCTTCAGCAGGGGGAAAAAACCCTAAAAGCATCAAAGTTGGCATAGTACATTCCCAGACTTGTATCTATTGCTGAAGCAGAAGGCTCCGACGCAGGTTGCGAGAGCCTGATGTACTGCAGTGTTCCTGCCACACAGGCAGACAGCAACCCCTCCCTAGGTCCCGTAAGAGCACTTTTCATTTTCTTCCCATCTTTCAGCTCATAAACATGTTTCTCTTCAGAACACACACCATATGCCATTGGAAAAGGGTTGTAAAGTTTTATAGATATATTTGAGGGTATTATAAGAGTATAATAAAGCAAAAATAATGCAAAGGAATGGGAATTATTGAACAATGGAATTAAAATATTAGGCACGGATAACTCTAGGCACATTCAGCTTCTGTTTGTTTGTGCAAGTCATAAAGCCCAGAACTCTTTAGTTCAAAGATACGAAGCCTTGGGGCGCCTGGGTGGCTCAGTCGGTTAAGCCTCCGGCTTTGGCTCAGGTCAGATCTCACGTTCGTGGGTTCGAGCCCCGTGTCGGGCTCTGTGCTGACCGCTAGCTCAGAGCCTGGAGCCTGCTTCCAGTTCTGTGTCTCCTTCTCTCTCTGACCCTCCCCCTCTCATGCTTTGTCTCTCTCTGTATCAAAAATAAATAAAACATTAAAAAAAAAAAAACCAAAGATACGAAGCCTTTGAGTTGGGCTTTAAAAAAGAAATCAGCAATGGCTATAATTTGTTGGAAGCTTATAGGCCAGGCATCAGTAAATGAGAGCTAAAGAGTATGTTTTTTTTATTATCTTAAATACCATATATGAGGCTCTGTGTTTTTTGAGGTGAGGAAATTTATTTTTTATTTTTTTGCACTTCCTTGGGATTTGTCCACAGGCATCCCTTTTTCTGAATGGATTAATTACATTCATTTAATTTACATTTACTGAGTGTCTGTGCCAGTGAGAGTGGTTGAGGATGTAGAATAAAAAAGATAATTTTTATTACCGAGTAACATTTATTCCAATATGAACAGCCTTCATTCATTCATTTATTCATTAAGCATTACTAACCACATACTACTGTGTGCTTGGTTGATGAAGATCAGCAATGCATACAAGGTTTAGTATTGCAGTATATGATAGCATGATGGGGGGCCTTCTGTCTTACATACTTTTTCCACAATCCAAGAAGATGTCTAAGGGAGCATGGTCATGAGTTGGTGTTTCAAAAAAAAGCACCAGCACAAAGGCATATAAGGTAAGGAAATGGCTCCAAAAATGGAAAATTTGAGGCTACAGGTCTCAAAAGGACTAGAAAATGGGGAAAATGGTTTGACAATGACCTTCCTAGTGTTTTCAAGTTGAGCTTTTTAGAAAAATGGTTGAGTTTGTGTTATACAATTTGTTTTAAAAAGAACACTAGACTGGTATGAGAGTTTTTTCTATAGTTTCATAGAAAAAAAAAGTTAAATGCAGAAATATTTGTCGGAAGATGAAGCAAGACTTAACCAGCCAATGAGAGGTTTACAACTCTGCTCATAAGCATCAATAGTACTCTATGTCTACCAAAAACCTAACTATGTAGCCTAGCATTTAAGGATCGTCACTGCTGGGACCCAGGCTCCTTTTCAACACACCTTCAACAATGCCACAATTTGTCAGAAACCATGAGCTCCACTCAGGCTTTTGTCTGTGAGTTATATGTTCTCTGTTTCCCTCTTCTTTTCACACATTATCTTGTGGCTTAGAATGTCTGTTCTCTTTATGCCATACTGTCCAGATTCTGTACATGCTTTAAGGCCTTGTACCTATTTAAGAAGACCTGTCTTGTCTCTCCAACTGAATATATTGTTTCCCTTCCATGACACCATTTTCTACTTCAACGATAGTTTTCTTTAAGCCTGTCTTCCCTTTTCTGTTAGACTATAAACCCTTCAACAGTAACACCCAGGTGTAATTTCTCTAGGAATTCTTTTCACAGCCTTGCAGAGTGCCTTCTACATAAACAAAACTCAGAAATATTTGTTGAATGAATGAATGACTGTCCAGGCAGAGCGAGGCAGAAAAGTCCCAAAGAAAACATAGGATTTGAAAAAATTCCAAGGTACTATTTTAGAGGATTAAAAAAGAACTGAGGGGCGCCTGGGTGGCTCAGTCGGTTAGCCTCCAACTTCAGTTCAGGTCAGATCTCACGTTCATGGGCTCAAGCCCAGCGTCAGGCTCTGTGCTGGCAGCTCAGAGCCTGGAGCCTGCTTCTGGTTCTGTGTCTCCTTCTCTCTCTGCCCCTCCCCATCTCATGCTCTGTCTTTCTCTGTATCAAAAATAAAATAAAAACATTAAAAATTTTTAAAAAATTGAAATGGGAAAATCATATGCAGAAGCACATAAAAGAAAAGATGTAGGTTTTACTACCCATTCCTTCATTTATTTACTCAACAAATGTGTTTAAGCATCAAGTAGCCTAGGGGGAAATTCAGGAACTGAGCATAATAGAGTAAATGGCATGAATGGGTTCATCCCATGTGTTATGAAAGTATACATTAGCAGGGAGTGCTTCCCAAAGGAGACAGTCTCAAAGCGGAGACCTAGAGAAATAGTAGGAATATACCAGATTAAGAATAGAGGGAAGGTAAATAAGGCCCCGAGAACATATGCATAGACTATGAAGCATTTAGAGACTACAAGTTTAGTTTGATCGCAGGTGAAGTGTGGACAAGTGGAAGAAGGGACCAGGGAGGCAAGTCAAAGCAAGTGCTTGAGAGCTTTCAACGGGACGTTTATGTAGCATGTTTTATAATCTGTAGATAATATAAAAAATTATTAGGACAGAATCAAGATTGTCAAAGTTTTACTGGAGGGGATTTTTCATATACTCATATTCAGAGGTTACAGTCTAAAGACAAGAAGATGTCCCAAACTAAATCAGGTGGGAACTTTGTGCTAAAAGTGGAGAAATGGCCACTGCCTCTCAGTCTTCCCAACCATTTATCACTTAATGCCACATCTGTTTAGATGAGGGTCAAAAGAGCAGCTCTGCAGTTGCACATGTCCAGTATGCTGCCTGCATTTTTATCCTGAATGTTGAGGATCTGTGACAAGTCAGACAAGAGCAAAGCTACAGTTGGCGATTGTACTATTAAATCCTCAAAAGAACCAATAAGCCATTAATAGTCCCCAAATGAAGGGATCATATAAATTATTTATTTACTAAACAGAATTAACTATTTCTAAGCATCTTAAAGGCACCTATTTAACATAAAAATAAGTTGTTGCTTATCAGTTTATTCTGTCCTGTTTAGTAAATTGAGTCTGTTGAAGCCCAGGCCTATGCAAAGATTCAGCATAGTTCTAACAACTCTATCTATTAGAAGGTTATAACACTAGAATTTCTCTTTCACACCTATGTAGATAGCCTGAGGTTTCATTGAAATCTGCTTAATTTTCTTCAACAAATGAGATACTTCATCTGAGTGATTAGGGAGGATCAGAATGTCTACGATGCAGTACATTTTTGGTTTGTTTGTTAAAACACAATTATGTCATGTAACCCCGATAGTCTTTTGAAAAGGAGATTCATCCACACAGAACAGGAGACATGGTTATGCAAGGTCAGTTTCCACTCACTTTAAACAAAAACAAGTGGCTTCTTTCTTTCTCACCAGCTAATGTATTATAAAAGAATCCTTTTTAAGGATTTCAAAATTGGAGCACCTGGATGGCTCGGTCAGTTAAGGCCTAACTTCGGCTCAGGTCATGATCTTACAGTTTGTGAGTTCAAGTCCCGTGTCAGGCTCTGTGCTAATAGCTCAGAGCCCGTAGTCTGCTTCGGATTCTGTCGTTCCTTCTCTCTCTGCACCTCCCCTACTTGTTCTCTCTCTCTCTCTCTCTCTCTCTCTCTCTCTCTCTCTTTCTCTCTCTCAAAAATAAATACATATTAAAAAATATTAAAAGACTTCAAAATTCAAGGGAAACAAAATTATACAAGTTGCGCTTTTACAGTACTAATTCATTTCTGCCAAATGTTATTCTGGGGAAACTAGAGTTTCCCTTTTATGTGCACGAGAAAAAGTTAAGAACTCTCCAACCATCTATATGAGGCCCCATAGGTTTTTTAGAGAGAATATATGGTCCCCATATATTCAGCAGATAAAAGGAGTAAGTGGCTTTCTAAATTCATAAGGGCCACCCCACAAGTCATTAAGAGATGATCAGATAAACAATTCTTGTTGTGGAAGCACAAATATTTGAGGTGGGAGGGAAGTGGGAGTGGACCACACCCCCAGTGTTCAAAGATACAGACAAATTTTAGTAGCATCTGACTTTTCTCAGTGAACTGATAGCCATTGAAACCAAATAATTTATCCCTAGTATCTGTCCAAAAAGGAGGGATAAATTCCAAATGAATCACAAATGCTATACTTCTTCATCCTTGGTAGACACTGAAACATGTTGAAGGAAATAATATAAAATGCAAAACACAAATCTTATGTGGACACTGACCTATTGAATCTGTGCTTGGAATAAATCTAGGTCTTGGTTTCCCTGTACTACCCCTTGGGAAACTGTGACTCTCCATGTTTTTAAAATACTCAGAAAAGTTACTAAAATTACAGTGTTAAAGCATCGTGACCCAGTTAGCATGACTATTTGACTTTTCTCATAACAAAGTATTAAGAGAAATAAATAACCTAAGGGTTAGGAGAATTATTTTATTAAGGGCTGAAAGCTGGTAAAATTAATGATACATTAAAATTCCAGAAATCTGTGCTATTTGGAGCAGGGCAGGGAGCCATTTGCTCTGGCGAAGTGATAAAGAAGAAGTTCATTATGAAGATTTCCTCTGGTTCCTACTCATCAGGCATTTTGTCATTCCAAACCATAAATCCACCAATTGATTAGTGACTTTCATACAGAAGTCGAGAGTGCAAAATACTTCTTCCAAAGTTGTTTAAATGAAACAAAATTCAAACAGAAGTGGAATTCAAGGAACTCTATCATGATTTAAAATGCAGGATGGAACTTCACAATGGCAGACCAAATTTGGCAAGGACCCAGATTTGCTATTGCTCATTGACCCAAATCACCCAGGCTGCTTCTGTCTGCTGCAAGGCTCAGAACCTGCCTGCCCTGACAACTTAGTAAAGGTGTCTGTGTAAGCACAGCAGAGGCTAAAGGCGAAAGAGGATATTATAATGACGCTTTAAAATAATCTCTTAAAGATTAGGTACAAAATATAAAAACTGGAGAAACATAAATGAAGGAATTAAAACACAAAAGTAAATGTTGATACACATTCATGTATGTATTCTTGGTTAATAAATGCTCTCGTCCATTTTTAAATCATCTAGATTGTTGATTTTTTTTACATTCAAAAGTCCAATAAAGAAAAATTTTATAAATAAGCTAGTATATAAATGTGATGTCAAGGAGCATATATATTTTTCTTCATATATTTACTTTGCTTATCAGATTTAGAAAATAAGAGAGTCCTCTGGGCTATTGAAGGTACAATATTTCAAACCCTATTCAATTGAATTTTTACTGGTTTTCTAAATTCATCGGGAAAGTACCAATTTCAGAGGATAATAAAGGACCAAGTCTCAATGAACTGGTCAAACCCTAGCCTTAATATTAGAAGCAGAATTTATTAGAAAAATAAATTTTAGTCTATGTCCATACTACCCTGAACGTGCCCGATCTCATCAGAAAAATAAATTTTAACTGTAGGAAATGTAGTAAACTCTTTGTGTGTATATCTTAGTGCTGACTGATATGCAAAGCATAAGTTTCTAATACTGAAAAATACCCAATTTTCAGAATTCAAATGAGGACCTACAATGTTATTGTTGAAATCAAAAATTTCAGTCTCTAGTTCATCAACTGAAAATGGAGGTTTTACCTTTAAAGTTTTAATAAATGTATCAAGAAAGATCACATTTCACTATTCCCTGGCCACATGGTAGTGAATCTTGACTTTCAAGATAGCAAAGGATGGTCTAGCCATATCTAAGTATAGAAGAAAAATATCTGAGGGAAAAGGCAAACTTATACTTAATTTGACTAATCAGAACAGTACAATCAGGGACTAAAATGTCAATCAGTGGCATAAAAGAGTCACAAAATGGTCATCCATTAGTCTCTGCAAAAGTCACACTCCTTTTAGGTCAAAGTACAGTTTTTATTGTCAATTTTCAGGAAGAAATGTAAAGATAGCAAAGTTGGTTAAGAACTACTTTTTTTTTTAAACGAAAGGATTAAATGAGTGAAATTAGGAAAGATGAAAGCAATGGTGTTTTTAGAGAACAGTATTTGAACAGAATTTCCTTGCTTACTCTTTTCAGGCATATATAGCAGGCTGACTTTTGGTAATGCCATATGGTAATTCTCTGGGCATACAGAGGATAAAATCAGATAAAATAGGTTTCTCTGAAGGTTGAATAGTTTGGTTTGCAAAGAAGGAAGAATTTCTTAACTAGTCAGAATACTAGAAAGGTTGATGAGTTAAGTTGCAAAATATCTGTCTAGGAGGTCTTTGAAAAAAAATACACGACTCCATTCTGGAATATTCAAATTTTATCTCTTAATAATTACAAGTTGGATAAATTCCATAGTTCTTAAGGTTTATGGTCCAGTATTTATAAATATTTATTTACTTTACTAACTATATTTGCTAACATCCCCATTACTCCCACAGATACAAAATAAAACATATTTCCTAAAGCATAGATTTCTGAAGGAGTCTGCCCTCTCCTTAATATCTATAGGTGTATCCCCAATAAAATAATACAACGTGTAATACCCAATCTCCAGTATAATTAGCCACCTATTATTTTAACTTTTTAACTTTCCTTTTAGTAAGCATGGCTACAAGGTAAGTGGACTACCTGAGGCTAATTGCTGTTTCTCAAATGCATTCTGCTTCTCTTGACACCATTGCCAATGCTTTTAACACTATTTATCTCATCTCTGCTGCTGAAAGTGTTGTCCTTTAAGATTCAAGATAGTATATGCCATGTCCTGCTCTGGACTAGAAGCATATAATCTAATCTCTCTAGATCATAATCTACCTGTAGACATAGGCTGTCTCCCCCACAGTGTCTGGCATGGTCACTATCCCTGAATGGCCCTCACTGAACTATTTTCCTTAAACTAGGCTGGACCAATAGCTGGAGCTTTGTGTCAAACTCAAACCAGCTAGGCTTATCTCTGCAACACACAAGTCCCCAAATCTGACTATTTACAAGCCCACACTTCAGCTAATTTCTTATCCTGGGTTTGGAGTTGGGCTTCCTCTCTTATACCAAACTTGTTGCAGAGGTCCTGAGGGCCCTCAGAGCAACAGGTGGTTTTCTTCCCAAACACAATCAGTATGCTGATCAGCCTAACCCCCTATGTGGGGCCTCAGTTCTGGGGTGACAATCGAGGTGCAATTCCCACTCTCAAGGGACAACTTGGCAGATGTGGCCTCATAACATTTCTTTGGGAACATATTTATTAAGCACCTACCACATGTCAAACGCTGAGCCATATTCTAAGGGTAATTTAGTGAACAAGTAGTCATTGACATTGTACTTGGGATGGAGATGGACAAAAAACAAAATAAATAAGTTACAAAGTAAGGGTGAAAATCGTAAGCGCTGGCTAAGTGGGAAAAAAGGCACAGAGTATAGGTAGAGGTGGAAAGTGGCAGGAGGTAGAAAAAAAATTTTCAATTTAAATAGTAGGGGAAGGAAATCAATATTTGAGTGAAGACTTTAAGAAACAATTCCTCTGACATGAGATTCCTGTTGAAAAGGCACCAAATTTCACCCTCCTTGTAGGATCTTCTGTACCCTTCCTGCCACATTGCTGTTTGCTATGTGATAGTGATCTGGCCTCAGACTCCAATGAGAGCATAGTGCCCAGAGCAGTGCAAGATTCTGTCTGCAGGATATTCTTGAGTTCTGAAATACAGGGAGAAAGAGTAAAACCAAAGAGTCCTTTTTTTGGTGCACTGGCAACAAACACAGTGATGTTCATTACTTAGAACTCTCCCCAGGGAGTAAGCGTGATTAAATAGCCCCAGTTTACTAAAATGATCAGGCTTCAACACCAAATACACATGTCAGCCAGTTGGCATCCCATTTTTGTAGTGTTTCACGAGCATCTTTAGCGAAGCTAACAATGTAGGCCCGGATTGCTTTCTCCCTAGAGACGCTACACATCTCTCCAACTTGCTGTGTGCACATTGATTTCAAAAGGAGCTTCGTACTCACAAGAAAAACACAGAGGGCTTAATATGTGACCCATGGTTTTTATAGCCACACTATTAAAAAAAAAAGGGAAGAAACTCAAAGCATTTTCACATTTTCACATTGACAGGAATTGGCTGTTTTGACCAGGGAAAGTCATGGCATAGGATTTTTTAGATAAATTAACAGAATGAAAGTGCTAAATTAAAATTGCAACATTGATTTCCTTTTTAGCTCAGCTGTGCATTATATAAAAGGGTCAGAGGCAGGATTTATTATGGGGGATGAGTCTCTGTCGTCCACTAAGATAGACCAGCGTATAAAATAAAGTTGTCCATTTCAGACACCCTTTGTCTCCAAGGAAAGCTGTCTAGGAGGCCCACGGGTGGCAAAGGCACTGAAAGGAAATGGAAATTGATAATCGGTCCTGTTAGGCTGATTCTCTGCATGTTCAATTCATATCCTTTTGAAAAGAAGAGATTAAGATGAAACCTCATTGAGGAATACACATTTTGAAGAAAATAGAAACAAAGGTTCTACGAGGCTATTTCAGTCGGTGTCAAATGTGAGAACAAGGCGACGCAAACTTATATGAAGAAAGGGCATTAACAAAATCCCCAGACAAAGAAGAAGCTAATAGCAAATATATGCAGCCGCCTTTGTGGATGCTCACAGGAGAAGTGGTACAACTTGATTTACAAAGGACCTGGATAATTATTTGTTACTTGGAGCCAACCCTGCTTCTCCCTCTGCAGAGGGCGGGCACTGACCATCTGCGTGTCTTAGTTTTGCTTTTGTCTGGATGAGAATTAGCCACATTTTTGTGTCTGGTAAGCTTTGCATGAAGAGATGTTTGAAGCACTGGCTTTGTTTTGTTTTAAATCTTTAAACTGTTCCCTCAGCTTCAGTCAGAGGATTATTGCACATTTAACCACAAATAAATTGAAATATCAGCTGAAGAGAGCGCATGTTGCTCACTGACGGAATAATGGACGGCAGGTGGTAGAGGGTTTTGTTTTCAGAAAAGCACAGGAGGCTAGAAGTGACAAGAGTGATTCTGAGAGAGGGCTGAAACTGTCAGGATGGAGTCATGGGGGTCAGTAGTTCCTGAGCTGACCTTTTTAAACAAACCCTGAGAGGACCTTTCCCTGCATCCTCACAGCAGTAGAGCATTCATGCCAGAAAGGTTGCCCCTCCCTCCAGATATTGAGAGTTTGAACAAAAAGCATATTTTCTATGAGAGGGCCCATGTTCAACGCTTCACTCACAGTAGCATGACACTCCCTCTCCTGTCAGCCCGTGACACACGATCCTAACTCCTCACCTGCTCCGGCACACACACTAGCATTTGAGCTATCCCTTTACACCTTTCCGCGGCCTTTGATACCATCTTTCTGTCAAATCATGGAAGTTGAGGGGCTCAGCAGCAGAGCAGGACACTGGGTGTACTAATTTCCATGTCATTGCCTTGAATGGTGTTCTAGCACAGAGCTCTTCCCCAGAACTCTTACCTGGCTTTTGGGGACACACTGAGAGCCGAAATGGGTTGTCATGGCATAAAATTCATGCCCTAATGTTTGTGAGCCAGAGTCATAGAGTGCACAGCATAAGACTTTCTTTTCAGACACTGTTCTGTCTGGCCTCTATTGCATCGTTGGAAATCACCAAAAGCAATGTACCTGGTGTGCCCTTCGTACTGAAGACATTTTGTTCAAAATAGGCCAGTAGCTGAAGGCAAGGACCTTTTATCCCCAAAGCCTGGGAAAAACAATGAGAGTTTTCTGCCTTCATCACTAAATAATATTATATTATTCATCTTCCCGTTAAAAAATGTCTTAAATGATGATAGAGAGAGCTCATCTTACATTATGAGGTGTCCGAGATGGGAGCGGCACTCCTCGCTCAGGACAACATGGAGTTACAGCACCTACATTTAGGAACTTCTTTCCCACCTGCAACCAACCCAGTCATTTTCTCACTACACTTGAATCCTCCAGTGACCTGGTATATGCCACTGAAATGTAAATCATTGAAAACAAACAAGGTTTTTAAAAGTTTTGAAGCAAATTTGACTCAAAACTTCAAATTAGGTTGTTTTTTTCCCCATGGTTTGGCTCTATGTATTTCTCTAATCTTTTGAAGAAGCAATAAGAGGAAATTTTGGTGACACATACCTAGGAAAAGACTTAATTTTTGAATCTGGCAGGAAAATAAATAATGTAAACAAAGAATCAGAACCTTAATCTCCAGAACTCCTTTTCAATCGACACAGCCATTTCCTGGCACCTAAGCAAACAGAGAAACTTTATAAATGTAACTCGTTATTGCTGGACCTAATTTTTGATGTCCTTCCCATCCCTGCCCCTTTTCAGAAGCCATGGAATCTAGTTTATAAGCATCTGTTATTAAAATATATTGTACATATATATAATATGTTATATTTTATATACATCAACACATGTATATTTAAATGGTCTATATGCTGGGAAGCCAAAGCTTCTGGCTTGAAAAAAAAAAGTTAAAAAGAAAGAGACATGGAAAAATCATCTAGGCAGAAGGTTAAGGTCAGGAGGGAAATAAAAGGGAAAAGAAAGAAGGTGTTTTCACAATGGAACCCGAAGATTATAAAGAAAGTTCAGGATGCCCAGAGAAGGGAAGGTCAGCCTGGACTGGGGGAGGAGGTGGTAGATCTACCAAGAATATGCTCTTTTCCTGGGTATTGGCAAGGTCTATTTAGGAATAACCAAAAGAGAAAAGAAAAAAAGACAACTGAAACAAAGAGAGACATGTGAAAAGAAAAGACCAATGAATAGATAAAATTATCATTACAGTTCAAAAAAGGAGACTCTATTCTATATAAGAATGAAAACACAATTGTAATCTCAGAGAAGAGAATTATAGAATAAAGTGTTATGCCTAACTCTTCGGCAATAAAGTCTAGAGGGAGGAGGTAATTTCTTATCAAATATAAATTGCCAAAAATTTGAAAATATATAACCAATAATCATCTAAAGAATTGGAAAGCAAAATTTAAAATTCACCATTCAAAAGATAACAGGAACAAGTAGTTTTACAGCTGAATAGCTGATAGTTTTGTCAGAGTTTCTGTGTTATTTTAAAAAATTCCAGCTTTTAAAAAGATATAGAAAACTCCCTAATCAATTTATGAAGCTTGATCAACTTTACTACCAAAACTAGATAGTACTGCAGTAAAAATATATATATATAAACCATTTTCCACTTAGGAATAAAAACGTAAAACTGTAAACCAAATAATATTAAAATTGAATCTTTGATATTATAATGAAACTAAAGCCCCACGCAACAGATCCATATAATGGATTAATTTTGTCTTCTAATCTTCTCTTTATTAACTCGTAGGATGTGGATAAACCCCAGTATATTCTAGGTTGAATCAGTATATGAGAAAGGTAACAGTGCATGACCTGGCTTCCTCTAGGTGTCCTCTGCAATTATATAGCAATAATAAAGCTTTCACCTGTGATTCTGAAGTAATCTTTTAGTGAAGACTGTTCAGGAAAAAGTCTTTGTTCATCCATACATTCATATATACAGTCCTTGAAAGCATCAAATAAATGAGTGACTCTTGATGATGATAAGGCATTCAATCAATAAAGGTTTTATTTGGGAAACCTGTACTGTTAGCACATTGAACCTGTCATTATACTGGTTTTATTTGGGAAACCTGTACTGTTAGCACATTGAACCTGTCATTATACTGCTTTTTATCTTAGGGGGACTTAAGTTTTTGTTCAAGCATCTGCTAGGATAGATATTAGAAGACAATAACCCACATCCGTAATCCATCCACACTACAAAACATTGCAGGAAAGAGGCTATGTTCAGAAATGAATTCTGTGAGAAGAATTACCCATTTGTCTCATTTCACACTGGCTGTATATACATCCAGGCCTCCTAAATTGGTGTCTCAGTAAGACACGCCATGGCTGCCCTTTACAAGGTATCCAAGATACACTCAATTTGGGTCTCCTCACTGAATAGTGAGTCAGCTAGAGAGATCAATGCCTAAAGAATTGTGGGTGCTCATAAGCATTGGTTTAACTTAATTGGATCATTCAGACAGATTATCCAGGCTTTCAAATCGCTGTACTTCTCCTTTCCATATACTAACATGTGTACAACTGAAACCACTGATTTAAAAATCATTACATAGTGCGGAGCTCTGTCTATTAGGTTAAGTGAATATACCTTACCTTTAGGGCTATCTTCAGAAAAACAGTTAAACTTCAAGGTCCACAATAATTTAGAGTACTGAACTAGATAACCACCCTAAAGACACGCTGACAGAAGCAATGCATTACCTAAACGGAGGTTTCTAAAACTTGCTGTTAGAATCTAAGCATCCATGGACAACACTGATAGCGGTCCTTTGTCGCACAGTTTTACTCTTCAGACACCCCTTTGTCATTGGTTAGCTCTAACTAGACCCAGGTCCAGCAGGAAAGTTCATGCACACCAGATGCACCGGGGCTTTAAGTTGCTACTGTTTTCCCTTCTCTAATGAAAAGTTGTCCTGAACCAAGTTGTACCCGTGACAGGCCGGCAGCATGAAATTTTATTTGTGCTATATTTCAGGCTTCCTGTTCTGAGTCAGCATCTTCTCCCTGGCTTCATCATGTACAGAAAGATTCTATGGAGAAAAGCTAATTTAATGCATAGAGGTCTTCTATTTTAGTTTGGTCAAACAAACAAGCAATGCATGTTTTAACAGTGTCAACCACTTTCCTTTTAAGAAGCTGAACATCTTTTTCATACAGTACTGTAGCCTCTGGGTTTAGAGGCCTTACATATCAATCTTGTGGAAGGCATTCCTTGTGTACATTCATACTTGCCAAATATGACTATGGTTCTGCTTCTAGTTTGAAAATACTCCCTTCACCCAGTTCATCTGAGGTGAGAGATGGAAATATCAGAAACCAAGCATGGACTTTCACCATCTGGACTTTCAGTCACTATCATGAGTATGAACTTAAACACACTATCTTGATAAAATCCATGTTGTATGAATACTACTCCAAACCACATTAATGCAGAGCAATAAGGTGACTGCACATAGATACCTGGTAATGTGTGCTTCACAACCAAGATAAATTCTGGAAGAAAAGTGTATTCCTGTTAGAAATGTCCATAAGAGGCACATGTACACTTGTTGACTGTATTGCTGGGGTAGGAGATGTCAGTTTAGCAATGAGCAAAGCATTTGGGGGAATAGAAGGAAGCTGTTTGGAGCAGCATGTAGAGGACAAGTTATCACATCCCCTGTTAACGTCTTCCCTTTGCCATCAGACCATTTCCATAAAGAGCTTGCAGACCTGCTCCAGAAAGGGTTCATAACATGGACTTCAAACAAAGACATTCAGTGATCTGTGTCATCAAACGCACCTGTCCTCGGGATTTTACTGCTCCCCAGGCTTGGTTTCCTTTTTGTTCAAAGGGGACAAATGACTCTGAATTGAGAGACTGTCAGGAAGAGGAGCTGCAATAGTACAAATCATTCATATGAATACCCATTTGTAAATGCTTATGAAGTAGACATTACCTTTATGGGCCTTAAAATTTTGTAAAATCCCACCTTCCACTCTCTCTCACCAACTGTTCTTTACAGAACTTCTAACTCCTTATAGATACCTTATTTTTCCAATGTCAGGGTATTTGCTGCCCACTCTAATCTATATATAGTCTTTGTTTCATATTTTTACAAATTGGTTTCATTATCTTAGTAAAACTTCTCCGATACTCACTGACTTCCTCTTATAAAGACTGGGTTATGAAAGACATTCAGCAGCCAATCAAAAATGCTCTTTATGGGGCACCTGGGTAACTCATTTGGTTAAGTGTTTGACTTCAGCTCAGGCCATGATCTCGTGGCTCGTGGGTTCGAGCCCCGTATGGGGCTTTGTGCTGACAGCTCAGCGCCTGGAACCTGCTTCAGATTCTGTGCCTTCCTCTCTCTGCCCTTCCTCTGCTCATGCCTGTCTCTCTCTCTCCCAAAATAAATAAAACATTAAAAAAGTTTTTTTTCCCGCATTGAAAAGAATGTTCTTATTTAATCCACAAATGAACCAATCGGAACTTAGCGTGACAGTCACACTCAGCTTTGTAGCACTGCTCAGCTCTGTTCATGCTGTATGGAAGTACAGAGGATACTCTCCACCAAATAGCACTCTAGTGATGCAGTATTTTTAGGCTCAGGGATATTCAGAAAACTACAGTTGCTTGGGTAGCTCAACATTGCAGGGACAAAGTTTAATCTGTGTATTTGTGTATAAATATTTTCATATGCATATCTATCTAAATGTATATCTTCCTTGAGAGATATAAATGAAAAATAACTCAGTTTCCTAAAAGCTAACATTGGAGTTTTAATTCTTGGAAAGTTCACATTACAGCTTAATTCTTTGAGGTATGTTAATACACCAACTCCTCATAAGGATGGACATTTTGTCATAAATTCAGAAGTAAAAATCTATAACCTCAAATATATAGAATGCTTTTCTAGAGTGACTGAACATTTCTGATTTGATATGTATTTAAGCATATTTTAGAATTAGGCCTGAAGTGTGCTTAACATATATCTGTCAGTTTAGCTGTTATATATGCATTCTCTCACAGCTTAGATTTGCTTCATGGTTACCATTCCAAATTATGATTCAATGCTCAAATTAAAAAACAATAACAATAAGATAATGATTTTGGCCATAATAATAATTATAATTTTATTCCCACAAAGTTTTTGTAATATTTCCCATTAGTTTGCCTTTTAAGTCAATATTTTTTACAAACATTTTTCTGATATACATGTAAATGTGCTTACTATAGAAAATTAGCAAAAGACATAACTGTAAAAAAGATCACCTCTAATTCTCACTACTTGCAGATCCCAATTATGCATATGGGTAACTGTATACATATAAAAGGAATTTCTTAAATTATAACACTGAATATACTGCTCTAATTCTTTTTATTTCTCCTAAAAATGTATCATGCAGCAATTTCATATACTTCCTTTAATCCTATATATGATTTCCTTCTTAATAACCATCTAGGATTTTGAGAAATAAACACCAATTTAGCCAATCTCTTGCTTTGAATTTTTTAAATAATAAAATCAAAATCCATTATGATGAAAAAGCAGAGAACTTACTGCAGCCAGCTCTGGTCCTCAAGGATTTTCCTCTCAAACACAAAAGGCAAGACCATATGAAAGAAGCCAGAGCAGGAGAGGACCCCCAAGCCAGCAACCTTAATTCTGTGTGTTGACACAAAACACTGATGAAGGCAAGTGGACAGTGAGTCTCCCCAGATTGTCAAATGTGTAATAGAATACAGACCACTGTATAACTGGTAATAGCTTCTTTAGCCATAACGCAAAGACATCCCATTTACACAAGGGTCTTTTTTTCATTAGTGAATAGATTGCATTTAAATTGTAAACTTAGAAAGGAGAGGTAAAAGGATTACTGAGTGTGAGAGATGAATGAAGAAAAGCAGTAAAGCCTATGGATTCAGAAGGATAAGTCCCCCAGTTCATCTGACACAAGATGGATTACAATGTCTCTGAAGTGGGGGGCAGTTTACTTAGGAATTTAGCAGTAATTCGCATTTGTGGAACCCATTAGTGTCATCATATACACAATTCTATCACTGGATGACTAACAGGAATATACAGTATTTGCTTATGATTTTATAGATTCTAATAAAATATGACATTATCTTTTTGAATCATTCTTATTCAGGGAAAACCTACTTTCCTAGGACTTGGCTGACATAACACACATCAACCATTAAATGGCATAATGATGCTGTATCTTTTGACATTGTCTTGTGTATCTTTCTCCCTGTGGCTCATTCTGTCCTAGAAAAAGTATCTCTGAGGAGCAGTGCTTGAGTTAATCCCTGCATGCTGATCAATGGAAATTTTTCCTAGAAATAACTAAGTCTGTCAACTGCCCAGGTACTTAGCTCATGCAAAGACGTTCATACAAAAATTAAAGAGGTAAATCGTGCTCTTAAAAAGTAGTCCGAAATTATGGTTTTCTTTTAAGGAACAATGCTATTTGTGATATTTCCCCCTAGAAATCACCTTAGAAGACATAAATACAAATACATATTTTACATATTATTCTGTTTAAAAAATTGGCATTATCTAACTTGTAGAGGAGATATGGGGGGGGAAATGGAATTCAAGAAACAACAGACACCTATGCCAGAGGATTCAGATCTGGACTCAACCCAAATGAGAAGCATCCAGTGACTACTTCTCTCTGCCTCTTTCTCTCAGTTACTCACATTATTTTCTGGGGTAAAGCTGGAAATAAAACAATGTTTATTCCCTGCTTTTGTCTGATGATAATTTTGTTGCTGTTGTTTTATACTTCTGAAATTTGGATTCTTAGTTACAAATAGGATTTTAGGAAGGATGATGTAATTCTCCCAGAGCATTGCTTTTGGAAAAATGAAATACCATATCATGGCTACTATGAGAAAAAAGCTTAAAAGTGAGCCGGTAAGTATTCGAGAAACACAATGCATATCAATCATTCTAAGACATGCATTGTTTTTCAGGATATCTTGCAATTAATTTATCTTTAAATTAGCAGACTCTGAATGTTTAAAAGTTTTAGTAATATTTAAAAAATTATTCTGCTTATAATTTTCCTCTTATATACACAAAACAAGATGTGATAACATCTTTATTGTGATGAAATACAATTTTGTGTTTTCAATTTGTAGTAGATGAAGATAAAATTATTTATTTTGGGGGACTACTTGTAACAGGTATTCTAGTACATCAACACAGACTCTCAAACTCCACTAGACAGAGAAAAACACATTCTCTTGGAAAGATGGTTTACAAAAAAAATTTTAAGTCTCATCCTCATTCTGTTTAGAAAGTCACTTTCTAATGGGGCATTGGGCCAGGGTGGATTAATGAATTCCATAGATAATCCCTCAAACTCAATTTATTCATTTAATTCACTTCTTTCTCTACTACACATGTTCTCAAAGATTGATGGGTAACCAGATTAATTAATTTGTTACATATCCTTACCCTTCCTTTCTTAGAGTCAACAATGAATAAAATCCAAAGTCAGAAAAAAGAAATAGTGCAAAGATATCCCTAGTATGAATAACTACTTCTAAAAAGCAGAGAGCCTACTATGCTTTAAGTCTTTCAATAGAATCAAATATTAGATTCAAATATGGATGTCTTGCATGTGTTTGTATTTATGTGTGTATACACACATTAAGCACACACATATTTAATTGCATAGCTCTATGTATTTAAAAGGCTTTGGCCATAATGTTCTAAAAGAAGGCAAGAATGAACTTAAGAAGGCAAGAATGAACACATTGAAATTTCTTGCTGGGCTAATATAGATGAGGGGAAGAGTTATTGGGGTTTGCAGATTTATTTTAAATAATTTTTTAAATACCCACTGACCTACATTTATTGAAAGAAAAACAGTCAACTACAATTGTAATTGTTATCCTGTCAGGTATTTATTAATAGACAGGCGGCTGTCATCTTTGTTAAAATGCTCTAAGTTGACAGAATTTCATTTACATAAATGGGTGGAAAATCCTTTTCTTACTTGTCCAACAAACTGGAGACAAAGTGCCTGCCAATGTTTTAATTTCTTTTTCATGTTCTGGTTAGAGAGTGAGAAGAATGCTTTCACTCCACAGTGTCATGAATATGATAATCTATGGAAATCACGGAAAGCAGGTACTTAAGTTAAGCATATACTGTCCTATGGGAATCCCTGATGAATTCAAGTCTATTCTGTTTAGAGAAGATGTTGTTGCCTGTGAAGTGACAGACTGCCAGATGTTCATGAAGTAGCCCGGTAATGGGCTCAGATCTTGGCATCTCTCCCCAACCCCCACAGGTGACAGCATTTACTTCAGGCTACAGAGTGGTCTTTCCTTCATTCTTTAAGAACCAGTGTTTACATTTACTTCTCAACTATCAAATCTTCGTGTTCTTAATTTTACTTATTTCAACATGTGGAGCATAAAATTATATAACTATGTGAGCAATCCTTACTGTATAGAATGTATGCAGGCTAAATGTGAAATAAGCAAATTCTCTATCATGTAAAACATGCTTAATCCATTGACTTCCCTTATAATAGCTGGAAAAAATGATTTCCTGGAGGGAGGGGAATGTTTACTCTTAGCATATTAATCACATAGCAAACGTGCTAAAGCATATGTAAGTTGTTAATAGAAAACTATAGCACATTGAGGATTTCTATAATAATGATGTTGATGATAAGGACTAACATTTAATAAGTGCCTACTGTTTACCAAGCTCTGGCTTCATTTTATATACTTTGTAGAAATTATATAATCCTTACCACAACCCTATGAAATGTTATTCATATTTTATGAATGAGGCAACTGAGATCTTATTAAGATAAAACAAAATTTGACCAGGTCAAAAACCTCATAAACAATGGAATTAAGATTGAAAGCCAACATCAAAGCCTGAACTCTTTATCCTAAATATGCTGCTACTCATATATTCATTCATTTGAGAATGTACAGCAGGCCAGGTATTGTTCAAAGTTCTAGGGAAACATCAGTGAACAAATGTTATGAACGTGCTATTCTGGTAGCTCATATCTTCTAGAAAGGATGGACATAGAAAATAAATAAAGAAAGAATATGATGATTATCAAAAGGGAAATATACAAAGTATGATTTGGAGGCCCTACTTTCCATATAAAGGCCCTAACACTTGTTGAGAACAGCAAAAACACCAGTATGGTTGCAGTGTATTAAATTAGGAGGAGAGTGGTAAAAAATAAAATTAAAGAGGTAGGCAGGAGCCACATAAGCCTGCAGTCATTGCAAAGCTTTTGGATTTTATTTTAAGTACATTGGGAAATCATTGGAGAATTTTAAGCAGAGGAATGACATGTTCTCATTTCTATTTAAGGTAATTGCTCTGGCTACCATGTGGAGAGTACATTATAGCAAGTCAAAAGACAAAGTAGTTCAGATTAGTTAGGGGGCTACTGCAGTGTTCCTGGTGAGAGATGGTGGGGCCCTGGTCTAGAGCCATATCAGTAGGGATGGTGGGAAGTGGAGAGATTTAAGTAGTATGTTGAGAGTGGAGTGAATTGTGCTCAAGGATTGTATCTAGAGGTGAAGAGAAGAGGAAAAAATGAATCCAGAATAGCCCTAGATTTTTGACCTGAACAAATGGGTCAAGCAGTCATTCTGTAAACTAAAATAGGGAAGATTGGGGATATATTTGGAGTGAAATAACAAGGGATCTACTTAAGGCATGTTAAGTGTGAGATTGCTTTTCAACAGTTAATTAAATGGGTTAATTAAGTCACTGGATGTAAGAGTCTGGAGCTCAGTATAAAGAACAGAACTGGAGCTATAAATGTGAAAGCCATAGCTTAAATGATATTTAAAGCCATAAGACAAGATCAAATCATTTGGAAAGGGTATGCTGACAGAAGAGAAAAAAGAGTGTCTTAAGACTGAGCCTTGGATGTTCCAACCTGGTAAAGGAGATGTAGAAGTGATGTAGGGGGGAAAAAGTAGGATAGTATTTTAAGAAGGAGGGAGGGGTCCAGGTTGAATGCTACTGAGAGATAAAGTAAAATGACCGCAAAAGTGTGGCCATAAGATTTGCAAATAAAGGTTGTTTGCCCCATTGCCACGGCATTTGTGTGGCTGGGAAAAGAGGACAAATCTCTGGGAAGAATAACTGAGGAGCTGATAGGTGGTGAGGGTGGAAGAGCAGAAACTGTCAGCAGTGCCTGAGAGCCTGGGAGGGAAATAGGTAAAGGATAACACCTGGAAGTGGCTGCAGAGACAAAGAGTTGTCTTGTTTTGTGTGTTTGTCTTTAGGACGAGAGGGTTTGGAGCATGTTTGTGTGTGAACAGAAAAAATAAGAAAATGAGAGTGAATCATGGGGTGGTCAGAGATGAAAACTAAAGAATGGTCAGACGTATGCAATCCAGAGCTCTCAGTGGATCCTTTGAAAGAACCAGGACACTTCCCATCACAACAGAAGAAAAGATGAATGATGACAGCATGGATGGGGGGGATTTATAAAATTTAGAATAGAAAAATTAATTCAGTATTTTTACCCATAATGTGTGAGAAAGCTGAGGAGTGACAGCAGTAACACAGCAAGGCTTGTTGGCACTATTGCGTGCTCACTTGAGATTATAGTTATGAAGTTGGGGCAGGGAGCAATCATATTCTGCAGTGATCTTCAGTTTTCAAGTGTAAATATGGAACGACTGGATGATTGGGTTAAACATGGGCAAAGACGGGGCTTGGTGAGTACAAGAAAAGGTTAGAGGTTGTCATCTGAGAGGATTTGACCTTAAATGAGCAGATAAATATGTATCAATGAAAATTGTGATCGATGTTAAATATGTTTATAGAATTATTTATTTATGTTTAGTCCCATTACCTCACAAACTACTGTGAACTCCCTGAGGATAGGGATCATATCTTTGTTGCCCCCTTTTATGTCTTCAGTGCTTACCACATAGAATGAGTCTTTCATAAGAACACATTTTATTAGATCTTTTCCCTTGGTATCTCCTTCTAAAGCACCAAAAGCCATACAATAATCTTCCATGATATTTGAACGGCTCAGAAAGGACAAACAGCCAAACAGCTCAGAAAGGACGTGGCCAGTCAATGTAGAGGAGAAGGTACCAGGTTTGGAGGTGAGAGGCCTAGGTTTGAGTTTGCTCTGTCATTACTGTTAAATGGAACTGGGCCTTGTATGCTTGCCACATTTGTGGGCCTCAGGTTTCATCAATATTATAATAATTCTGTATTGTGGAAATTAAGTCAGATAATATACAAAAATAATTTCTAAAAGGGTAGGTACTATAACTATGTTATTTAGTTTTAGACTTTGGTTCTGATGCTTCTTGGGACATGTGATATTGAGCAACTGATTGATGTCTGATGATGCTCAGAAAACTATGTACTGATTATTTTGCTCCAAGCCTATTGGCTGGTTTCTTTGACAACTGTTTTCATTTTGTATTAGCCATTGCCAAACATGAGGCTTATCTTTATTATAGGCTATGGCAGTCAAGAGCAGGCGGTCTAAAGACCAGTAGCATAGACTACATGACCCTAGGGCCTACGTAAAGCCCACAAAAATCAAGTGAATCATTGTTTCCTGAAGCTTAACATTTGATTTAATACAATTGCCTAGTTCAATAAATGATATTTTTAATAAAATGATACCTTTTTAAGATCTATATCCTAAAAATTTTTTGGTTGATATTCTAGTTTTTGTTTGTTTTTGTTGTGTGATTTTTATGAACAGGAGAGTGAAATAGTTGGTCATTATTATTTTCCTGGCAGAACACGTTAAGAGAACCAGGAAAATACATAGAAATTATATGTGTTGTGCCCTAAGCCTTTGAATTCAAGGTAATTTTGTTGCGAATGTACCTAACAATATCTTACTACAACAAATGCTGTTCATCTATAGGATGTTGTTAAAATTTGAAGTAAGTGTTATTATGGGGGTTTGGTTTATGTAATATTATGGGTGAGGCCAAATATTACTTGTTTGGTTGTTAAGCATTAGAGTACTCTCATTCTTGCCAAGCATTGTGCATAGAGAGAATATTTCCTTTTTATTTACTTGTTTATTTGTTTGTTTGTTTATTTATTTATTTATTTAGAGAGAAAGCACATGAGCAGAGGAGGGACAGAGAGAGAGAATCCCAAGAAAATTTCATTCTTAGCACAGATCCTGATGTGGGTTCAATCCCACAACTGTGAGACCATGACTTGAACTAAAATCAAGAGTCAGACATTTAATCAACTGAGTCATCCAGGTGCCCCTCAAGATAACCTTTCTGAACATTTATTTTATGCAAAGTGTCAGCATTAAGCTGTGACCCCAATGAGATTAGCAGAAATTTCTTGTCAGCATAGCTTTTTGGTTGATGTTAATGCTTCATTCATTCATCAAATATTTAATTAAGGCCAACTGTGTATAAAGAAGTAAGGGAAAGATAAAACAGGTTGAAAAAGTATCCTGTCCTCAAAATGTTTATGATATCCTCAGAAAAATAAGAGAATGTACAAATAACATTACTATAGTTTAGAAAGTAATGAAGACGAAATAGAGAGGGAAATCCAAAATCTGTGAGGCAGTGACCTAGGTGTATACAGATAAGAATATTTTCTTCCAGATGTTTGCTAGTGTCCCCATGTCAGCATGCAGAAGCTATTGTTTATGGAGTGCTTTGCCACACATATAAAAGATTCTTTCCCATATTAAATACTACTAGTATGGTAATTAATTATCTTAGAAAATTCTTTCAACTAGAAACTTGTACTTCCTTTACTTTTCTCTCCAATATAAATCTCCTTTTAGCACTGAAACCTAAAACTTAACTTTTAAAATGATAATCATTTTTTCCAATGTGTCCTGAAAGTAACTCCTAATAGGGTTTTTGATTGGATCAAAATGTGGTATTTTACCTTTCAGGTAAAAAGGCTTAAAGCAGTCATCCTGGTGTTTCTGTGTAGGAAAATCTCAAGTATCATAGTGAATAAATATGGAAAAGACTGATTAATCTTCTACTCTTGCTCCAAATATAGCCTGAATCCTGAATGCTTTTATCATATTTATAGCAGTCCCATTTTCATCACCCCACTTTTCTGTTTTCCTTTGCTTTCATCCCGTTGTATGAAGTAATTTTTATTCCATTTTCCCTCCTTGGTTTTTGCCCTTGACATTCTATGCAATATTTAGCCATGAAAGTAGTAGCATTTTGAAGGTCAATTTCCAAGGCAAATTATTTCATCCAAGTCTTCCTAAGGCATTGGAAGGACTATAGCTTAGGAAGTCTTTCTTCATATGAGATCAGTATTTTGTGACATCTTAATAATGCAGAATACTCATTGCTTCCTAACTTTGTAAAGATGTAAAAAAATCATACATAAATACAAATTATGTTCACAATAATAAAATAACATTTAGGTTCTATACTGCTTTATAGTTTTCAAAATAGTAAAAGTATTTTAATAATCTATTAGTACCTTCCTATTTCAAACAGTTGTTATGAAGAACAAGTAGGCAGAATGGTCATTGTTGTCCCCATTTTACACAGATGAAAACTGAGGCCCACATAGGGTGAGTGACTTGTCTTAGAGACCAAGTGTGTTAATCTCTGCACCTGAAGACCAGTGATCGTTCTGTATTTGCAGTCGTTTAGTAGAAAGATTAATTTTCTTCCAACATCCTGCAACTTTCCATACTAAATAATACCACGCATGTGCTTATGATTTATTCTTACTGTCTTGGCAATTTCATGTCTGACATCACTAATCTCCACTTCTAATATGAATGTGATTGGTTTTGCATAGGAAGTGCCTTCGGTGAGTTGTAACCAAACCAAATTATGTAAAGATAATTACAGTGAAGCATTAATTGTGATCTGTATAGACTCTTTGATTTATACAAATTATAATAGTCTTCATTTTAAAACTATTTTATTTATTGTAATCATCTATACAGATTTTATTATTTCACAATGAGAAGATAGTGAAGATATTTGTGGTTGTACCTTCCACCAGTAAAGCCTCAAATAGTTCATGAACTCACCCAACTTTGGGAATTTGATAAACATTCATATTTTACAGCTTAAAAAGACTCAGCTTGTTCTATAAATAGGAGGCAAAGAGTTATAATTCGTGACTTAGTCCAATATTTCATCCACCGACTGTGGATGTGACGTGAATAAGACTGTGAATGCGATACCACCTGGTCATAAACCCTGAGGATTTCTAGCTGTGAGCTGGAAAACAGAACAAAACATGTCACTGGAAGGACCCTATAAATGATCTGGTCCAATCCCCTCATTTTACAGATGAGGAAACTGAGGCTCAGAAGAGTCCTAGGTCCCACAGGTCACAAAACAAGCAGATTATCAGGACTAAGATCAGAGCTCCATCTCCTAACTCTGAAGTGCTATTTTCAGTATTACCTCCCCCAGAAAGATGCCTCCCATGGGGCACTGCTTCTGGAGAATGAAGTATATTAAATTCACATTTGGCTGCTAATCATTTTCTCAGCAGCTCTATGGTATTTCATTAACTGCCGCATGTAACACTCTGGCCTTTCACCTGTATTAACTTGAGCTCATTAAACTTGAGGCCAATAATAAACAGAACTGAACTAACACAGATATTTTGCATCGTGTGTGTTCAGCATTTTTTTTAAATGGTATCTACCATGTGAAACATTTTTCTCTTCATGGGTTTGTGGAATGGGAAAAAACAGGAAGCACAGATTTCAAGGAAAGTATTATATGTGTAGTATGCCTATTTATATCCATCAAAGATATAGTAAATACTTGTCTTATACAAAGCTTTGTAAGGATGATAAAGAAACGTGAGTGACAGCACAGCAGAGGGTCTGGGCATCTGGCAGACAGGGATTTGAATCCTGGCTCTGCCATTTTTTTCTCAATTTATTTATTTTTAGAGAGGGAGAGGAGAGAGAGATGGGGAGAGCAGCAGAGGGAGAGAGCTCACACTTAGCGAGGAGTCCAAAACAGCGCTCATTCCTGCCACCCTGAGATCATGACGTAAGCCAAAGTCAAGAGTCGTCCCACTGACTGAGCCATCTAAGCAATGCCATTTATTAGTGGTGAGAATTGGAACAAGTTGCTTAGCCTTTCTGTAACTGTTTTCTCATCTGTAAAATGGGACAAGAGCAATACGCACCCCACAGGGTTGCAATAAAGAACCGATAATGTACTCATGTGCTTTGCAAAGGGCCTGATGTAGAGCAGTGATCAATAAATGTGCTGATTTTGATGAAGATGGTGATGGCAATGCAATTCCTTCCTTCATAGAACTTTTAATCACCTCTCATTACAGCTGTTGTTGAGGAAGTTGATTTTCCCCAAGTCTTCTCCCCACTTCATCTTTTCTACAGAATAAAAGCAAGCATCCTCCAGAGGGCCTATTTAACCCTTCCCAGTTTTCCCACCAACATTATTTCATGTGCATTTTGACTGAGAAGCAAAACTCTTTTGCAGCTCACAGATTATGCAGCCACCAGTTAACACAAGTCCTTATGTGATTTTTGAAAGTGTTTGAGATTCTGACTGAGCAAGGGATGGTGAGAGAGGAGGGGCCATTTGAGGAAAGAAGAGCTGCAAAGAGGTAGAGAGAGGGGTCTGTCCGAGAAGGGTTCTGGGTCAGAAAGAATGACAGCTGGGTGGCTTTGGCAGAAGTCACTGTCAGAGAAGGGATGAAGCAGTCGGAGGGCATTGTGGGAGTAAAGACCACTGTTGGACTGTTGGGGTAGGGTGCATGGTCATTATTTGTTCTCTATTTTCCAGAATACCATAGACTCTTAAAACAAAACCAAACAGAATGTTATAGGTCATCTATACTTTACGGCTTCTGCCAGAATCCCATCTCCCAACATTCTGGATCATTATCTTCTCTCTGCCACAAATATCCTCCCGCAAACCACCCTTCGTTCTGTCACCATAGGGACTGACACATACTTTCAACGATCCAGTATTTCCCTACATCCTAAAGAACAAACATCCAAACTGCTTTGCCCAGAACTCAGAGCCCTGCATAGATTTCCCAGCTCTCTTCACTGCTATTCCCCAGTCACATGCCGTATTTTAGCTTTATTAGAATGAGCTCATTCTGTGTTTTTTTTAAACTTTCACGCTTTTACTCATCCATTCGTTTATCTCTCTCATCTCTTTCCAGCACTACATACTGTTTCTCCCTTTTATAATCTTTCACCACAGTTTAAATTCCTCCTTCACTAGAAAGTCTTCCTGAACCTCTTAGCTGGAATTAATTGTTCATTTGGATCAGGGTTGCATCAAACTGTTTGTGCATCTCTTCCTCTACTTATCCTCTTCTCCCTTAAAACTACCTACAGAACCCAGATGTCAGCTGAAATCACCCAGTTTCGTCCTTCTGGAAATTGCTACAAAATCCCTGGAGATTATGTTCTCTAGGTCACTTCCGGCTATAAATTCCCCCTCTCATTGAATTCTGCATCTCCTTCAATCTTACTTCTTGTTGGTTCCTATTCTTTGAGCTATATGCCAACCCAACCATGAAACTCAAGCCTATTTTTGCTGATTTTCTTCCAAATTTCTCTCTAAGGCATATAAGTATGTAGGAGACTGATTTAAGTTTTAAGGGTTGGAGAGGAGAATTTCAATTGCAGCAACACAAACAGCTTGAAATTGAATATTAGCTCTTCCTCTTTATAAAAGTCCTCCAGCCCTCATACCATCAGGCTCTGCTTCCTTTCTGTCCCTCCCTCTTCCTTTTCTTTTTGCTTCTTTTTTCCCCCTTCTCATCTCTCTTCTCCCCCTGCTTCAAAATTCTGCATTCCTTATGCATAGTGGTTTGGCCATTTCTTTGTTTTCGTTTCTCCTAAATCATGCCACAGGGCATAATCTCCCAAACTCCAAGCTAAAGGTACTATTGTAAAAGTTATGGCTTTGGGGCGCCTGGGTGGATCACTCAGTTAAGCAGTTAAGCCTCCAACTTGGGCTCAGGTCAAGATCTCACAGTTTGTGGGTTTGAGCCCCACATGGGGCTCTGTGCTGACAGCTCAGAGCCTGGAGCCTGCTTCAGATTCTGTGTCTCCCTCTCTCTCTGCCCCTCCTCTGCTCGCTCTCTGTCTGTCTCTGTCAAAAATAAATAAACATTTTTTTTTTAATTTAAGTTACTGCTTTGAACGGTGAAGTTTATTGCTGCAGAGGAAGCTGATAGGCCTCATTTAAATATTTCAGGGGAAAATAATAACTTTCTCACCTCACTTTCAAAGACTATGAGTCAGTCTTCTTCCCAAGGCCATAAACTGCTTTTAAAAAGAACCACCTCCTACTTGTCTCTGTGGCCCCAGCACCTGCACAGCACATGGCCAAAAGCAGGTCTTACCTCCTTCATCCTCTGTTAGCATTCCCTTAATGTTAGATTTTCTTCTCTTGATTGACTTTCATGCTGATGTTATCTCCTCACAACAGAATGTGCTCTGCTCCCCCTTCACAGAGGAAGCACCTCGCCCTCTTATCTTACTAAACAGAGAGCGCAGGGTTAGCAGTCTGCTGGCTCTCTAGGACCCCTTCCAAAGTGGGCCGCTTCTCCCTCCGGTGTTTCTCCCACCTGGAGGAGTTTCTTCCCCTTTCCTGACCCTCACACCTCTGTCTTCACCATTTGCCAGCCTATCCTTCAGAACTTAGCTCAGATGTCATCTCTTCTAGAAAAGCTCTGACCCCTCAGCCTGGGTTAGGTACACATTATCACTGCACGTCTAGCATCCTGTGTCACCTCTGCCTCAGCCCCGGGCTCAGGGCACTGGGAGTGTTACTAACTATCGGCCTTTTAAGGTCACAGATTGTCTTTTATAGATACCTTTCAAGGTCTGGCACTTTATAAATGTCTTTGAGTTTATGAATCACAGCTGTCGAACACAAGGTATGTTCTACTTCATATAATTTTAATATTACATGATCCTATATATATAATTTCTTTCTGAAAGTCATTGTTTCAGGTTGTCTGACATTTCAAAAATACATTCAAGATATTCATTCATTCATTGGTTAAGTTTCAAAACATATTGTATACCTATTATGTGCTGGATCAAAAACTAACTCTCTAGGACCTCAAGTGGGGACAATGGAGGCGTAGGCCAATCGCGATAAGGCAGAAAATGCAGCAGGTGCAGGAGTAAGGTTGCCCAGAGTGTTCTGGAGCACTGTGAGGGGCCCCTAACACTGTAGGGCAGGGGGTTGGGGGTGTCAGTTAAGGAGATTACTTAGATGCTCTGAAAACCAAGCTGAGACTACAATGCCAAATAGGCATGTAGCAGATGAAAAAGACTGGCAGGGGCTTCCCCAGTAGAGGGGATGTATGAGCCAACATGGAAATACAGAGCATGGTACACAATGCAATATAAGCAGTTAAGGCTTATGGGAATAAATTGGCAGGCATGCACTTTATAAATATTATTCCATTTCATGCTTATACTGACATCGTGTGTGAGATACTGTCGTTCTCATTTCATTGATAAGGAAAATTAGTAGCAGAATGGTTAAGTAATTGGCTCATAGTCACACAGCTAATGAGTGTAAAACCGTGATTTTAATGCAAATTTGACTTCTAAATCAGTTCCCTAAGCACTATGCAAATGTTGGCTTTCTACTTTCACTAAGAAGCATGAACTATCATCGCTTTTGACTGATTCAGACCTCAGATAGTTTATCAAAAGTTGCACTCTTAAATTTTGGATTAAACTAATAGTTATGCTTTATTAATTTCATATGCCTTGCATGTCCACCCACCTTCAGTGTCCTCATTTACACCATCGGGTACCATGTAGTATTATGATAATATGTAGATGGTCCTTTTCTCTTTGTCTGCTTGTTGTTTTCCACTGTCCAAATTTGATAATGTCATGAAAACTTGCTTACTGTTATATCAGCGATTAAGTCCTACATGCCAGTTACTCATGGGAGAAATATGAGTTTCTGACTTCAAGCCATGCTAAAACAAACTTTGAAATAAAAATCAGGGTCAAATGTAAGCAATTGATTAGTCTTATGATTGAGAGAAGGAAAGAAGAAAAGAAACTGATCCGGACAGAACAGAACAGAGACTTCTCAGCCAGTGCCCCGCACCTGCACCATGCTGAGCTCACAGTGGTTGAAATTCAGGTATTTAAGAAACACACTCAGAGAATCCATGCTCCCAGCAGTTCTTCTCCAAATTTTATATTTTAAGTATCTAAAAAGTATTCCATTGCCTTCCTGAGATTTTTCTTTTTAAGATTAACTCTTTGAAGTTATATTTTCTTCCTTTTTCTCTCCAATTAATGGCCATTTGATTGAGATCAATCAGTTTTCCAAGAAAAAACATTTGGTATATCATTCCTTTAGATAATTACAATAACCAGGAATACTTAATAAGTAATTCAATCTGACACTAGCCTGTCAGGAATGACAAGAGGTACTTATAAAATTACTAACAATGATAAGTGTACATATGGAAATTATTGAACCTTGAACCTTTAATGTAGTATAGGAGTGTTCCTGGTCCAGAGCCGGCATTTGACATTGTATTTGTTGAATAAATGGAAAAATATATGTAACTAAGTCATATGTGAACGTGTTCTTTTGTAAAAAAAAAAAAAGTCTATTCTTAGGTAGTTGTGAAGCGTATATCTTTTACATTTAACTTATCTCTTAGTCCCTCAGTGTATACATTTGCATACATCCACAAAAAACTTCACAAATATATAATATATACATATATACACATATATATTTGAATTTCAGGTTTATACTGAATGTGATATATATATAGTACTTAGTATATGGTATGTGTGTGTGTATATATATGTATGTATGTATACATACATATGTATATTCCACTCAGTATAAATCTGAAATCCTTTTATCTTTTAATTTATTACCATTTGGATATCAAAGTAATTACTTATCGTGCTGTTATTGTTTCCAATCAGATAAGACAGTACAATTAGGAAAATAGAGCTGATCCATTATAGTACTATACACCAGTGCTATTAGCCGACTTGCTGCCATTCTCATAAAAATTATACAATTTAAACTGAAAGATACCAGTACCTGCTTCTATTAGAAGAACCCTTTTCTACTTCATAATATGCTCAATTACCTTTAGATTGATCCATGAATAAATTATAATCCAAATAGACTTCTTTACCTTAAAGCTTTGCTGGCTTAAGATATCTTTGTTGATTCATTATGTTGTCACTTTTCTATCGGCAATGTAATGCTGTTTATATCTGGATAGAGACAGTTTTCTTGTGAGATACTGTTATCTTTAAATGAGTAGGATTTAGCTTTTCTGGTGAGAACAAATACATCAGTGATGAATCCTTGGAGAAAGTATTGAAACAAAAATCACACCATTTCTGAGCTTTGTTCAGTTCATCAGTTACAAAGCAGCTTTTGAGAGTCCTAAAGAAGTTTTTTCTTTGTTTAAGAAATATAGCATGACGCTCCAAACCTCTCACTTTGGGTTACCGCGGGCTACAACTTTTTCTGTGAGAAAATAGTGACTGAAGGGGAAAGCCCCTGCTGCTGGCTCTCTGTCAGGCCCGGCTGCCTCTCCTCCTGCGATAGGAAATCAATTAACTGTATGTTCGGGCAGAGATTTGAAATAAATGCTTTATTAATCATCACTGATTGCGCACATACACAGTGGCCAACTATGCATTCACCTTCACTGTTTCTTAAGAGTTTTATTTTGCCTTTTGCTGGCTTTTGTTTGTTTGGTTGGTTTTCTGGCCAGATCAGAGCACAAAGGTATGCCGAAAGGTAGTATACGTAAAGGTGGTCATCTGGTGCAGCATAGAATGGATCTTTTGTATTTTCAGAAAGCTTAACTTTTAAAATGCTCAGTACCCAGCTATGGTAGAGGCATAATAATACATCCCAAAGTAATTTTTTTAAAGCACTAAACTTTTTTGTACTAATTTGCAGAAAGCAAAAATCACTATGGCAGCCTTGATATTGTGGAAGTTGGTACTATACCTCGCTTCTAGGATTTCCATATAGCAGCAAGAAACCACGCACAAATGGACCGATTTGACTTGGAGATGAATTATGGAAGGCTGAGGGGGCAGTCACTGATGTCATGTGTGGGCGTGCTTTCAATTTAGAGAAAGAATTGGCAACAGTTTTCCTTTTTTCTATTGATTCTTCTAACTAACACACAAAGACAATTCTATAGGAATCTTTATGTTAAATTGAGAGCCTCTCCTTAGGACTAATTATAAAAGAACAGCAGGTTATAATCATAGCCCTGTTAACTAGAGAAAGGCAACATAATTTAAACATGGCAAATGCGGTCAACCACTGCAAAAAAAATTATAGAAAATATCAGGCTGATAGATGTTTACTCAGGCTGTGTTCTGTTCAGCACCAAGGGATTTTCAAATATTATTATTATTGTTATTATTATTATTATTATTATTATTATCATCATCATTGGAACAATTTGAAACTATCACAGTTTAAATTTAACTACTTTATTTCTCTCCCTTTGGATAAAAAATAATACAAATGGAGGAAAAAATCTCCTCTCGTTTATGGTAAAAGAAAATAGATCAAAAAAGTTCCAGGAATGATTTCTTTTGAATAACACGTCTAAAACTCTTAGATGGAATTAGATACTATTGAATCCAAGTGATAGTCCAGAGTGGTAGTCCAACAAGAACTATGCCATGTTGAGGCTCCTGAGTGGCTCAGTCGTTTAGGCATCTGACTTCAGCTCAGGTCATGATCTCACGGTCTGTGAGTTTGAGCCCCCGGTCAGGCTCTGTGCTGACAGCTCAGAGCCTGGCGCCTGCTTCTGATTCTGTGTGTGTGTGTGTGTGTGTGTGTGTGTGTGTGTGTGTGTGTGTCTCTCTCACTCCTCCGCCACTTGCACTTTGTTTCCCCTCTCTCTCACTCTCTCTCTCTCTAAAATAAATAAACATTAAAAAAAGTTTTTAAACTATTTCATGTGGACATGTGTTTACCACCTTATGAGGTGTTATCAGAACCCCAGAAGCATTTCTTTGGCATCAAGTATAATCCCTGACACCTCTTCTGCCCCAGGAAAAAGTCATTTCATAAGAGGACATTTCAAACAAACATTTTCTTTTCTACATTAAAATGGCTTATATATGTGATAAATGTTGTGAATTTGTTTTATGGTCATTTATTTTATGCTTTCTAACAAGATGCCATCACATATTTCATGGTTAAATAGATGCAGTATATTCTGTCCCTTCATATTCTTTCATATTTCTGAAGTCATTAAATGTTGTAATTTAGGAAAGCATTGAGGTATAATGATAAAGTATATAGTTTTAATTTAATTGTGTTAATTTGGCACTCATAGCATTACTTCCATTTGCTTGACTTGACATAATTATAGCAAATTGATAATGGAAGTAACAATCCTAGATATTGCCGCATAAATATGTTCTGCTGCTACAAATTTTCAGTGGCAGTTTGGCTGAATTGGAACATGTCTTAGTTTACCTACCCTACTAACATCTCTAAAGAACTGGAGAGCTCATTTTCCTGAGGCATTATGCAACCTGGCAAGTGGAGGCCAGTGTTTCAAAACAAGTGTGATTTTTCACCAAAGTATTTGCTAGGTCAGAAATCAAGATGACCTTGGAGTGCTGTAGTTTTCCAAGCCTCCATCAGCTAGATAAATGGACTTTATTTTGTAAGTGAGAAAAGGGGAGTGGGGGTGGGGAAAAAGAGTATTTTTACAGTCTTAGAAAAGACACCTAGCAATTCCAGGTTCCAGGCGGACACAGAACATTTGGAATTCAGTGGTGTCTATCACCAGCATTGTGTGTCGGTAAAAGTGAAGATCAAAGGTTCTAGAAGAGGAGAAGGACAGAAGTGGAGAGGAAATAATTGTGGGCTAATGAATAGTATGAGGGCATATTTGTGTTAACTTGAAACCACTTAGCATTTTTCCATGACACCCAGGTATCTTTCTAAATGAACTCTGTAAAGTACAGTTGAATAACCTTGAGATTTAAAGATCCATGATGTGATTTTGAATACTGATAGACTTTGTTTAAGCACTCTGATATTTCCTCTGCCTGTCATTTCTATTTTTTGCCTCCTTCATGCAAAATAAAATGTATTTTCTGTATGGAGAAATCAATATTTTTACCATTTTTTCAGCTATTCCAATAAATTGCAATCAACATTAGTTACAGCCTTTAAAGAGATGTAGTAAGGATTTGAACACAATAAAATAGAGATACAGATTAGAACTTTGGCAAAGTACCTTTGCTATTGACAAAAGCATTTGTCAGGGACTATGGCTGTGTCTATATTGTGCTAAAAACCTGATGAAGAAGAAAAAAGCATCAATAGGTTTTACCTTCTGTCTATATGAACCAAACAAATGGTCTAACTAATAGCTATTGTTTTAAGTGAATGAATTTGGCTTACCATTGTGAACTTTATTCCATTTAGCAATGTATTTTAATTAACATTTGTATATTAAATACATATATACTTGGTAAAGGTGTTCTGCGCTTGAGTTTTTTTTTTAGTAATTAGTGGAATCTGATACCTGGAAGACTAGTGACAAATAAATGACGACCTTTTTACAGTATATAAGAAACAATCTCAAAACACACATTTGTTTGTTGATAATATTTATATGTTAATATTCTCACATTTTTCTCTTTCCTGAGCTAATACTCTTTCTTATTTGCATGTTTTCCTTTTAGAAACTGCCAAGTTTTGGACCTTACCTTGAGCAGCGCAAGGAAATCATAGCAGAGAACAAGATTAGACAGAAAGAACAAAATGCATCTTTTCCACCACTTGAGAGAAAGCCTTTCATCCCCAAAAAGCCTATTCCTACCATCAAGGTAAAATTTACACACACACACGCACACTAATTAAATATACAGTATAGCTCAAGTGTTTACCTACTGTTTAAATGATTCACTTATTTTGTTTAAAAATATACTGAAAGTTTTCAAAAATTTACCTATGGTGATAGAAAACAAAAACCTCTTTTGTTTGTACATTTTATACTTTTTAGAATCTTGTCATCCCATATGTGTTTCATGGATATTTCTGTATGTTACATGGGCCAGGAAATATTAAGGTGAATTCTTTGTCTTATCACAGTCATTTTAAAATTATCCCCATTTACAGTTAAATCCAAGAGATATATGTTAGTCATACAGTACAACTAAATGATTAATATGCAACATAATATCAATTTGGACAAACTTTGTCTAGTTTAATCTCTGGAAAGCCTGTAGAAATTGGGGTCTCAAGAGATTATTTTCTTGGTAATAGCAAGAATTATCATTGAGGTGAAATTCTGGGTATATTTGTGTGCTTTCCTTTTGGAAACTGCCAAGTTTTGGACCCTATCTTGCATGGCACAAGGAATTCTTAGCAGAGAACAGATTAGACAGAAAGAACAAAATGCAGCTTTTAACTTCTTGAGAGAGAGGCAGATACTATACTATATATCACATACTATAGTCACAAGAAATAATACAGAAAGGTCTTCAGTTTCCACAATGGTAACATGTTGCAAATATCACAACAAGGATAATGACACAGATAAAATCTACTGATCTGATTCAAATTTTTTAATTTCTTATTGGTGTGTGCATGTCCGTATGTGTGCATCAGTGTGTTTACTTCTGTGTGTTTCCACCACACATGTAGATTCCTTTTTCAACCACAACAGTTGAGATACAAGATGTCCATCACTCCAGAGATTACCCTGTCATACCACACTTCCTTCCTGCCTGCCCACCTTGTCCAAGATGGAACTGTCTTTTTTTAATGTTTTTTATTTATTTTTTGAAAGACAGAGACAGCGTGAGCAGGGTAGGGTCAGAGAGAGAGGGAGACACAGAACCCGAAGACAGGCTCCAGGCTCTGAGCTAACTGTCAGCACAGAACCTGACACAGGGCTCAAACCCACCAACCATGAGATCATGACCTGAGCCGAAGCCAGACGCTTAACCGACTGAGCCACCCAGGCACCCCTGGAATTGTCTTAATGAAAGAAAAGAGAGTGTTATAGGAGTTACGGGACCACATTCCCTCTGAAATCACCATCACTGAATGTGGTTTCAGTTACGGAAACTTTTCTTCCATATTTAGTGACAATGTAACTCCTACATTTCCATTTTGTTTGAGGCTTCAGCTGAAAAGCTTGCTCTTAGGACCTCTCAGGGGAACCTCCCAGAAACTCAACTTTAGTTGCCAGCTGAGAATTGGAGCCCTTAAAAATTCCCTCTACCTCTGAGAGAGAGAAAAAAAAAATGTGTCCTATGACAAACACAGTGTGGTTTATACTTGCTGTTGCAAAATTTTGGTGATTCAAAATTCTGAAAGGAAATACAGAAGTACCTGAACACAAATTCTACCAGCACTTCACTACCATAATTCCAGATAAAGTGAACACTTGGGACTTTTAACAGCAAAATATCCCCATAGAGTCTCTCCAGCTGTTTCCTTTACATTATTTGTGTGCTACTAAAAGAATGAACTGGACACTGATGATAAAGAGAAGACCAGATCCTTCAGCTCTTCACAAGCCTTCCCCTCCCCATGTTTAGCTACGATTATTCTATGATTTGGGGTTAAGTGAAAATTGTCCCACTTCTGTCTCTCTTCTAAATTAATTTGAATTAAATGTAAGATCTCATCTGTTTCTTATGTATAAAAAATCAAAAGAAATATATTATTTATATTTGAAAGAAAGGAAGTACAAGGTGATTATGAAAACATCTTGACCTTTTCTAGTCTTCTATTCCTTCAGGGAATAGAAGCAAGACAAAAACAGAACAGAGAAAAAAAACCTATTATAGTTGAATTCAAGCTGATCAATCACTAATCCAAATAAAATATAAAACTCAGCAGAATTAAATAAACCAAAGAAATGTGAAGTCAGGAAAGTAAGTAAACATTTTTTAGTGTCCTGGAGGGATAAGGAGTAATATTAAAAATAGTATAGGTTTCTGTTCCTCTCCTAAGTTTCTTTGTTTTAGGTTATCCACATAAAAGTATCCCTGGTGTTACATTACAGAAGCTTTAAGACATGGTAGACACCATCTCCCCAGCATCTAAGATCATAATAATGCTCATGTATTAAAGGACTGCTATGGTAGATTTTCCCAATATCCAGTGGATTTTTCCACTGCCTGGGCTTCTCCTCAGGCTATCCTACCCATTCTACCTGTTGTCATTTCTAGGAAGATGTGTGCCCTTTCAATTAACATAATGGTGGGGTGCCTGAGTGGCTCAGTTGGTTAAGTGTCCAACTCATGATGTTGTCTCAAGTCATGATCTCACGGTTGTAAGATTAAGCTCCCACACTCATTATGGAGCCTGCTTACCTGCTTAGGATTTTCTTGCCTTCTCTCTCTGCCCCTTCCCTGCTCTCTCTCTCTCAAAAATAAATGAATAAACATTTTTTAAAAACCATAATGGTAGCTGACAATTGTGCGTTGGTTTTTTGTTTGTTTTCTTGAGAGTAGCATTTTCACTAGTTATAAAAGCAACCGTCTCTTTGGAAAGTGAGGAATTACATTTATTCAAATAATGACATCTCACTTTATCTTGCTTTCTAGAAGGCTTCCTATACTATGGGGGGAGCATATGTTTCAGAGGAAGAAGGAAGATACAGAGAGATCCCCAGTTTCAGATGACTCCTGACTTCTAGAGCCATTATATTATATATGTATGTGTGTGTCTTTCCAAAGATTGACTTATAATAGGAACTACAAAACTTTGGATCCATTCTAGAAAATGTGTGGAATATACCTAGAGATAGATCATGACAGATGAAGATCATCAATATGAAATAATGAGAATACTTAGTAAAGGAATTTTAAATACATGGGTTTTGTCACAGTTGTAGTCTGAATCACTTGATTTGGGGAAAATATCAAGTAGGAGATCTGAAAATGAGACTACTGGGCAAAGAGGGTTAACTCCTCCTTCCAACGTTCTACAGTTTCATTTGTCTAGTTTTTTTCTTTTCTTTCTTTCTTTTTTTAAATTTATTTTAGAGAGAGAGACAGCATAAGCAGGGGAGGGTCAGAGAGAGGCAGACACAGAATCTGAAGACAGGCTCCAGGTTCTGAGCTAGCTGTCAGCACAGAGCCCAATGCAGGGCTCGAACCCACAAACTGTGAAATCATGACCTGAGCCGAAGTCGAACGCTTAACCGACTGAGCCACCCAGGTGGCCCTGTTTACTATTTTTTCTAATGTTAAATCACAAAGATTAATATAAAAATTACCTACAACCTTACTTAATCATTATTAAGATTTATAAAACCCTAGTTCTTCTTATATATAAATATAATATCTTAAAATACACATGGAATATTCTTATATTTTACACAAAAATTTCACAATAATTTATATAACACTTTTATATCAAAATAACGTTTTCATAGTATTTTATAATATAAACTTATTAACTTTTTGAAAGTAACCTATTAGAGCCCCAAGGGCACCATGCCTGGAGAGAAGGCAGGTTAACAACCTGCAAGCAGACATCATGGAAATAGCGATCCGAGAAACACCTGGGACACACAGAGAGGGGGATTACTCGCTCCTCTCACAGTACTTCCCTGAGAGCAGCAAGCATGCAGACTCATCTCTGGGAACAAAGGAGCCGACTGGCACCAGTATAAACACAGAACCACCTGTAGTACACTGCACAATGCCAACATTGGCTGCCTAACCTGCTTACATCAGGTCCCTCTCCCCCATGTGCCGCCAGTACCGCCCTTCTCGGTCAGCTTTGTCTCAGTCCCAGGGCCATGGGCCCAGTAGAAACCCCTGGCCACACCGGGTCTCCCAACCAGAGTTCTACAGGGCCTCAGTTCTAGTGGAAGTAGTATCAGGTTTCATTTAACAAGCAGACCAGAGTGTACCTAGTTAAAACAGGCCACACTCTGGCCAAGGACCAAACACTGCCCACTGCAGGCAAGGAGAACCTCTACAGATGACTGATCTGAAGGACAGAGCAGCCAAAACACAACAGCAGAGCGCAGGCAGCACACACCAGAGACAGTCCATGAGGTGCCAGGCCCTGGATACTGTAGGACTTCTTCATAAAGCCATTACTCTCAAAAGCAAGAAACATAACAGTCTTTTCTTACACAGAGAAGAAGGCAGAGATTTAAACAAAATGCCAAGGTGGAGGAATTCATCCCAAAAGAAAGAACAAGAAAAGGTCATGGCCAGGGATCTAATCAAAATAGATATAAGTAATATGCCTGATGGAGAATTTAAGGAAACAATTATATGGATACTCACTGGGTCTGAGAAAAGAATAGAAGACATCAGAAAGGCCCTTACCACACAGATAAAAGAGTTAAAAAAACAATTATTCAGAAATGAAAAATGCAATAACTGAAATTTGTAATAAACTGGATGCAGTAAACACAAGGATAGAAGAAGAAGAGGAACAAATAAGTGGCATAGAAGACAAAATAATGGAAAATAATGAAGCTGAACAAAAAAAAGAGAAAAAAATTATGGAACACAAGACCAGACTTGGGGAACTCAGTGACTCCATCAAACATAGTAACATTCATGTCATAGGAGTCCCAGAAGAAAAAGAGAGAGAGAAGGGGGCAGAAAACTTATTTGAGGAAAGAGTAGCTGCAGACTTCCCTAATCTGAGGAAAGAAACAGACATCCAGATACAAGAGGCACAGAAAGCTATCATCAAAGTCAACAAAAGCAGGAAACACCAAGACATATATTGTAATTAAATTTGCAAAATATAGCAATAAAGGAAAAATCCTGAAAGAAACAAGACAAAAGAAGTCCCTAACTTACAAGGGAAGACAAATAAGGTTAAAAGCAGATCTCTCTGTAGAAACTCGGTAGGCCAGAAGGGAGATGCATATATATTCAACATGCTGAAGGAGACAAATCTGCAGACAGGAATACTCTATTTAGTAAGGTTATCATTCAGAATAGGAGATATGGAGAGCTTCCCTAACAAACAAAAACTAAGGGAGTTGGTGCCCACTAAACCACACCTGCAAGAAATATTAAAGGGGAAGCCAAAAGTGCAAAGACAAGAAAGGAGCAGAAGAAGTCTCCAGAAACAATGAAAACAGGTAATAAAATGGCACTTAATACATATCTATCATTAATTACTCTGAATGTACTAATGGACTAAACACTCCAATCAAAAGACATAGGGTATCAGAATAGATAGGGGTCTGCTGCCTACATAGACTCACTTTACACCTAAAGACAACAGCAGATTGAATGTGGGGATGGAGAAACATTTATCATGCAAATGGATATCAAAAGAAAGTCAGAGTAGCAATACTTCTTTCAGACAAACTAAATTTTAAACCAATGACTATAACAAGAGATGAAGAAGGGAACTATTCCAATAAGAAAAATCTAATAATCGTAAACATTTATGCCTCCAACTTAGAAATACCCAAATATAGGGGCACCTGGGTCGCTCTGTCGGTTAAGCATCCAGCTTCAACTCAGGTCATGATCTCACTGGTCGTGGGTTCAAGCCCCGTGTCAGGCTCTGTGCTGACATCTCAGAGCTTGGAGCCAGTCTTCATATTGTGTCTGCCTTTCTCTGACCCTCCCCTGCTCATGCAGTTTCTCTCTCTCTCTCTCTCTCTCAAAAATAAATAAAGCATTAAAAAAAAGAAATACCCAAATATATAAACCAATTAATAACAAATATAAAATAACTCATTGATAATAATACAATAATAGTAGAGGATTTTAATACTCAAGTAACATCAATGAACATATCATCTGAGCAGAAAATCAACAAGGAAACCATGGCTTTGAATGACACACAGATACCAGATGGACCAAACAGCTATATTCAGAACATTCCATACTAAAGCAGCAGAGTGCACATTCTTTTCAAGTGCACAGGGACATTCTCCATAATATATCACATACTAGGTCACAAATAAGGCCTCAATAAGTACAAAAAATTTAAATCATACCGTACATATTTTCTGAGCATAACACTATGAAACTTGAAATCAATCACAAGAAAAAATTGGAAAGCCCTCAAACACATGGAGGTTAAACAACATCCTACCAAACATTGAATGGGTCAACCATGAAATCAAAGAAGAAATTAAAAAATACATGGAAACAAATGAAAAATGAAAACATGATAGTCCAAAAACTTAGGGTTGCAGCAAAAGTGGTCCTAAGACGGAAGAATATAGCAATACCTCAAGTAATGCATCAAAAGGCAAGAAAAATCTCAAATAAACAACCTAACCTTACACCTAGAAGAGGTAGAAAAAAGAACAGCAAGTGAAGCTTAAATCCATGAGAAGGAGGGAAATAATGAATATTAGAACAGAAATAAATGATATAGAAAGTATAAAAACAATATAACATTGATATAACGTATCAATGAAACCAGGAGCCAGTTCTTTGAAAGTGATAAACCCCCTAAACCAGGCTTATCGAAAAGAAAAGGGAAATGATCCAAATAAATAAAAATCACAAATGAGAGAGGAGAGATAACAAACAATATCCCAGAAATACAAACATATAAGAGAATAATATTCTCTTATAATTGTTTGTATTCCATATTCTCTGGAAGAAATTGGATAAATTTCTAAAATCATAAAAACTACCAAAACTGAAATAGGAAGAAATAAAAAACTTGAATAGATCAATAATCAGGAAAGAAATTGAATCAGTAACCAAATATCTTCCGATAAACAAAAGTCTAGGTCCAGATGGCTTCATGGGTGAATTAAAGAAGAGTTAATACCTATTATTCCCAGACTATTCCAAAATATAGAAATGCAAGAAAACTTCCAAATTCATTCTGTGAAGCCATCATTACCCTCATATGAAAACCAAAGGCTCTATTAAAAAAGAGAACTATAGGCCAAAATCCCTTATGAACATGGATATAAATATTCTCAATAAAATATGAGAAACTTGAATCCAACAATACATTAAAAGAATCATTCACCATGATCAAGTAGGATTTATTCCTAGGCTGCAAGACTGGTTTGACATTCACAAATCAATCAATGTGATATACCACATTAATAAAATAAAGGATAGGAGCCATATGATTCTTTCAATAGATGTAGAAAAAGCAGTTGATAAAGTAAAACATTCATGGTAAAAACCCTCAACAAAGTAGAGTTAAAGGGGACATACCTCAACATAATAAAGGGAACATATGAGAAACCCACAGCTAATTTCCTCAGTGGGGAGAAACTGAGCTTTTCCTCTATGGACAGGAACAAGACAGGCATGTTCACTCTCACCACTGTTATTTAACATAGTACCAGAAGTCCTAGCCTCAGCAATCAAACAACAAAAAGATGTAAGAGGCATCTAAATCATCAGGGAAGAAGTCAAAGCTTCACTGTTTGCAGATAACATGATACTCTATATAGAAAACTCAAAAGATTCCACAAAAAAATTACAAAAACTGAAACATAAATTCAGTAAAGTCACAGGATATTAAATCAGTGTACAGAAAACTTTGCAATTCTATACACCAATAATAAAGCAGCAGAAAGAGAAATCAAGGAATAAATCCCATTTATAATTGTACCAAAAACCATGGATACCTAGGAATAAACCTAACCAAATAGGTAAAAGATCTTTACTATGAAAACTATAAAACAGTGATGAAAGAAATTGAAGATGACACAAAGAAGTGGAAAAACATTCCATGGCCGTGGATTGAAAGAACAAATATTATTAAAATGTCTATATTAACCAAAGCAATCTACACATTTAATGCAATCCCTATCAAAATACCACCAGCATTTTTCTCAGAGCTAGTACAAACAATCATAAAATCTGTATAAAACCACAAAAGACCCTAAATAGCCAAAGCAATCTTGAAAAAGAAAAACATAGCTGGAGGCATCATGATTCCAGACTTCAAACTCTATTACAAAGCTATAGTGATCAGAACAGTATGCTACTGGCACAAAGACAGACACACAGAACGACAGAACAGAATAGGAAACCCAGAAATGGACCCACAACTATATGGTCAATTAATCTTCAACAAACCAGGAAAGAATATGCAATGGAAAAAGAGACCGTCTATTCAACAGATGGTGTGGGGAAAACTGAAAAGCAATATGCAGAAGAATGAAACTGCACCACTTTCTTACATCATATGTAAAAGAATAAATTCAAAATGAATCGGAGACCTCAATGTGAAACCATCAAAATCCTAGAAGAGAACATAGGCAGTAACTTTTTGACATGGCCATAGCAACTTCTTACTAGCTATGGTTCCTGAGGCAAGGGAAACAAAAGCAAAAATAAACTATTGGGACTTCTTCAAGATATAAAGCTTCTACACAGCAAAAGAAACAATTAAAACTAGAAGGCAGCCTCTGGAAATGGGAGAAGATATTTGGAAATGACATATCTGATAAAGAGTTAGTATCCAAAATCTATAAAGAACTTACCAAACCCAACACCCAAAAAACAAATAACCCAGTTAAAAATTGGGCAGAAGACATGAATAGACATTTTTCCATAGAAAACCTGCAGATGGCCAACAGACACATGAAAATCACTTGTTATCAAGGAAATGCAAATCAAAACTACAACGAGGCATCACTTCACACCAGTCAAAAGGTCTAAAACTAACAACACAGGAAACAGGTGTTGGCAAGGATGCAGAGAAAGGGAGACCTGCTTCCAGTGTTGGTGGGAATGCAAACTAGTGCAGTCACTTCAGGAAAACAGGATAGGGGTTCCTCAAAAAAGTTAAAAACCATTTTTTCTATAATTATGAATGTCTAAATAATAGTGAGGTTGGCATGCTTTTATATATTTTTGGACCATTTTGTCTTTTGTGAATGTACTATTCATTTTTTACCAATTTTCTGCCAAAGTATTTATCCTTGTCTTACAGATTTTTTATAAACTTTTTATATATTGCCATTTGTCTCCTAATTTGTGTTGTAGTGTTTTTATATATCCACACAGCAGCTTAAGCTGTATGAAGTTATATCTGGCAAAAGCTAATTTTGTGACTTTTCTCTCTCTCTTTTTTTTTTTTGCTTAGTATACCTTTTTTCCTTTCAAGTTTTTATTTAAATTTCTATTAATTAACATACATGGTAAAATTTGTTTCAGGTGTAGAACTTAGTTATTTATCACTTACATACAACACCCAGTGCTCATCACAACAAGTGCCCTCCTTAATACCCATCACCCATTTAACCCATCTCCCACCCACCTCTCTTCATCAACCCTCAGTTCTTTCTCTATTATTAAGAGTCTCTTATGGGGCACCTCGGTGGCTCAGTCGGTTAAGCATCTGGCTTCGGCTCAGGTCATGATCTCATGGTCGTGGGTTTGAACCCCACGTCGTGCTCTGTGCTGACAGCTCAGAGCTTGGAGCCTGTCTTCAGATTCTGTATCTCCCTCTCTCTCTGACCCTCTCCTGCTCACACTGCCTCTCTCTATCTCTCAAAAACAAATAAAAAACAAAAAAAAATTTTTAAAGAGTCTCTTATGGTTTGCTTCACTATTTTAGCTTTTTCTACCATAAGATCATACTCACCTCATTTAGTACTTTTAGAAATTTAATATTTATATTTGAAGAATTGACTAAAATTTTTGTTGCCTTAAATTATCAAGTATGGTTTAACCTTATTTTTTTCCCAAATAGACGATCATCCCACAATCTCAATATCTGCATTTTAAAGCATCCCCTTACATCTCTCAAATTATATCTCAGTGACAAAATGTATCATAAATTGTTTTACATTCAAGTTTCCAAAGTCAAAATTTGCTAGCTGATAACAACGTCTATATTCATTTATCTCTGTTTCCTAATTTCTGTTTCCAAATTTCATCTCCCTTCACCATTAATCTAGACTTTTTCTATATTCTATATCTAGACCTAACTATTATCCATCGCATTCTCTTTTCTATGTTTCAAACTTGTGCTGCCCACTGTCTTCTGAATAGCGCCACTTAGACCATCTGCACAAGGATCACAGGGGCCACCATGCTTAAAACTAAACTGATTATCATTCCTTCCAAACTGCTCTTCCTCCTGAGTCCTGTGTCTCAATGAACAGCATGGAGAGCCATTTTTTTTTGTAAAAATCAGCCTAGGTTCTCTCCTATTACTCATCTCATTAGTGAATGGGACCATGAGACACTCATCGATGTCAATTATTTTCATCTCTGATATCTCCCTCCTTTTCTGTCCTTTCCTACTGAGGACACAGCAACACAGTTCTTTACACATTCTTCTATGGACTTTTGAAATATTTTATTAACTCGCCTCCCACCTTCTTTTGTCATTCTTACCTGATGCACCCTCCATCTATTATGGAGTATTTTATTTTAATGCAAATCTGAGGGTTTTTTTTTTTTTTACCCCTTACTTGATTTTCCCACCTTAAGATAAACTTAACATAACCTTCATATTTTAGCTTGTCTTGGCCTGAGCCAAGAGAAAGGATGTATCATGATTTTCTACCTACTGTATGCTGTATGCATTTAATGATACTGGATTTAGGCTTACCAGTATTATTTTAGAATATAGCCATGTTTAAAGAAAGTGACCATGAAAAATCTTAACCTATTTTCTTTCACTGAAATAAGTAGCAAACTTTATCAGATTTTAACAGATTACACTTATGGAATAAGAGTTTTCTGAATTTCCAAGCATGTAACTACTCTGTTGCACTGCCTGGGTTCAAACTGTGGCACTACCATTTCAGAGCTGCATGAATTTTCCTCAGTTAGCTAATCTGTGAGACAAGAGAAAATAAGAGAGTTTGCCTCATGGGGCTATAAATTAGGTAATGTGTGAAGTACTTTTAGCCTGCATCAAATATATCCTGAATAAATATTACCTACTATTAGTTATTATGTTAAGAATGGGCAGATTGAAGGAGACAATAGATTAAGGTGACTCTATATTCCCATTTTATTCAATAACATTAACTCAAGAACGAAAGTAAGAATACATAAAGCTCTAGAGCCAGTCAAGTTGGAAGTTTTGAAGAAGCCCATGTATTTTCCAGGAAATCTTTATTGCATACTTACCATGAGACAAGCAACAGGCTAAGAATTGGGTAACTATAGTACAATACATAAAGCAGAACAGCCTCTGTCCTCATGAAGCACATAAACAGACACTAAGCAAAGAATCCCACTAATAACGTAAAATCATATTTGTGATACAAACACTATGAAAAAATACAGAATGTATGGAGACTTTTTCATAGGAAGACCTAATTCAGACTGAAGGAACAGAGGAAGGCCTCTCTGAGGAACTGGCATTTAAGGAGCCCTATGAGTTGGGTATAGATTAGAAGGATAAAGGGGAAAGGATGCTTCAGGAGATCTATAATGTGGTCCTGAATTTGGTGAGTTGCCATGGTTATAGAGACAGAGGAAGAGATAAAAATGATGAAGTCATGTTAATTCTCCTCCTAAAACTTAGTGATTCTTGGGATGCACTTAGGTGGCTCACTTGGTTAGTTGTCCAACTCTTGATTTTGGCTCAGGTCATAATCTCAGTATTTGTGAAATCGAGACCTACATTCGGGCTCTGCACTGACAGCATGGAGCTTGGGATGCTCTCTCCCTCTCTCTCTGCTCCTCCCCCCCCCCAAAATAAATAAATAAACTTTTTTTTTAATCTTAAAAAACATAATGATTCTCATATATTAAAGGATAAGGATTAGCAAGGGGTTAAGAATAAGGAGACCAAGATGATTCATATTTTTTAGGGTCCCACTCACCGAGATAAAGAAAAGATAATGAATCAGAGATTTGGTCTTGGTTGTTTTAGATTTAATGCGCTTTTTCGATGTGGGATGAAAATTTAGATTTGAGCATATTGAAAGTAATGAACTCAAGCAAATTAGGGACATGTGCTGGAAGATATAAAGGAAAAACAACTGACATTTTAACTACTTACTGTGTGCTAGACACAAGATGGAAACTTCACATATATCTTCCTAAGTATTCCTTAACCTAATACCCTATGAGAAAGAAGTAAGTTCTGGGGAAGCAAAAGAGAAGAACTGAGCATAAAGAAACAAGAAAATAACTGGAAGCTAATGATGGTGTGGACGGGTGGGAACCAAAGAAGACGGAAGTCTTAAGAATGTAGAAGTGTCCACAGGTCTGAAAGCACCACTCATCTTGGCAACAGGACCTTGTATTCTTTCATTTTATCTTTCACACAAAATCACTGAGATTCAAACCTCTGGTTGGCAAAAATTACATATTCACCCATACATTCGTTTTGTCATTCATCCAACAATTGTTACAATTATTAATGTACATCATTAATGCCACCATGTGCCGGCACTGATGTAGTCTCTAGAAATTCAGTAATGAACGAAACAAAAGGAGAAACAGACAAACAAGTGAATGCATGCTGTGTCAGATGGGCACAGTGCTATGAAAAAAATATAGCAGGATTAGGAGAATAGGAATTGCTGGAAAGGTTAGCCAGGAGAGGCCTGTCTGATTAAATGGCATTTGAGTAAACACTTAAAAAAGTGAAAGAATGAACGACGTGGATAGATATCTTTGGGAGTACATCCCATTCAGAAGGAACAGAAAGTGCAAAGACCCTAAAATAGAAAAGTCTTTGGCAGAAAAACCATTGAGGCTTTTTAAAAGGAAGAGAGACATGATCTGACGTAATTTTTCAAAGGATCCTTTTGGCTGTGATGTGGATACGAGATCCTAGACGGGCAAGGGCAGAAGCAGAAAGACTGGTTAGAAGGCCATTGTAGCAACCCAGGCGAGAGATTAGCAGGAGGGAGAACAAACAGGAGATAATGTCAGAAGGCCTCAACTCCCTTGTTTCAAATGAAATGATGTGTGCAGAAGTATTGTACACAGCATAGTTCTATTCAAATGTTATTTTGAATGGTTATTGTTATTTTTTATGCATCCCCCACCCTTTTGCCCATTATTTCAGACCCCATCTGGATGGTGTAGCTGTGTGCTTATTCAGTCCTCATTGAAATTAACAGCCACGTTCCCTTTAAGAGCCATCTCTGTGAATGTGAATCAGTCATTGCTGCTTGTGCTTTTATTGTTTTAGGCTACCACACATACCCAGGCACGCTGTGGATGTCCCTTCATCGCTTTCATTGCTCTTATGTTTTCCCTAAGGTGCTTCTGTTCTTGACATACCATTTTTTCCTTCTTCCCTGTTTCCTGGAGGGCCTGGGTTATCTGTTTTCATGCTTAATGTTTTCTCTGTCCACCCATCTGTTTATTTTAGTTTGTTTCTTCCCTCCTGTCTGCTGGCCTCTTTATAGATTCCTCTGTTCAATAGTTTAAACTCTATGACACTGCTTTGTTTATCCTCTCAGCTAGCATAGTATATTATTCCCCATCTGCTACAGAAAGAGCCCCAGTGCCCCGCAAAGTTAACTAAGCCCCTCTTGTCTGAACAAGTTTTTCAGTCATGCATTCAAGTTTCTAATCTACCCCATCTTCCCTGGTTATGAGTGTGACAATATTATTTCTAAGCAAGCCATGCTCAATAGATCTCATCTTTTGTTCTTTTTTTCTTCAAATGCCTCAGATAAGATTTAATGGTCTGTTGCCTCAGAGGTAGGCAGTTTCAATACCAGTCCATCAGTAAGTATTTATTGAGTATTTGCTATGTGACCAGCAGTGTGCTATGGACTGGGTTTATATCCAAAGCTGTAAAAAGCATAGTCCAAGGCACAGGAATTTCCCCAATCTCGGCAGAGATGTAGCACTCACATGTATTTGCTATGCACTTATTGCAATCCAGGAATTGTGCTAGAAACTAGGAATACAACATGAATTTTAAAAAGAAAGACATCTATCCTTATGGAGCTCATAGTCTAGCAAGGGAAAAAGGCACATGTTAAAAATTATTTACAGTTCAATCAAATATGTACAAAATGCTCTGGGAACTCAGAGGAGTGAAAGGGATTAGTTCTGCCTCGGGTAATTGTGGAAAGCTTCACAGAGATGGTGATATTTAACATGGAGTTTAATAAATTAGTGTTAATTAAGCAGAGAATTAATAATAAAAGCTAATATTTATTGAGTACTTATGAGGTTTCAGGCACAGTTCTACATGCCTGTGAATTGATTCATTTAATTCTCACCATAACCCTATCAGGTTCCCTGTTTTTCCCATTTTACTGATTAAGTAATTGATAAGCAGGTTAAATAACCTGTGAAAGGTCACACAGCTAGGAAGATGTCAAGCCAAGGAGTGATTCTGCAGTCTGGCTCTAGAACCTGGGCCTGTAAACACTATCTTTTGTGTCTCTCATAAAAGAAAAAAGAAGAAGAAGAAGAAGGAAGGCAGTATTTCAAGCAAATAAGTGTTTGAGAAGCATAGTATCTATACATGCTGGGAATAAAATACAGCCATGGGACCTTAAATCCAAGGCACAGTCCCCACATCAACCAGGTAGTAGGGTCTGACTGGTAAACCATTCTGTTTTTCAAAGGAATTCACAGAAAGGACCAAACTGAGAGGCAATAATGAGGGAAATAATCCAGTTTTCTTGATCAGTCTTAGCATGATATAAAAGGGCAAAGGGATGTACTGATTAAGCTGCTAACAATGTCAGCTAGAGCATCGAGTGGTTATTCTCATTGTTACACTGTGCCTGCTGGGTCCTTAAGAACCAGCAGTGTTTGCTGGCAGCATGCTACCCAGCTTCTCCTTGCCCCCTCGGAAGCTAAAATAGCCTCAAAGGCCCTCAGTCCTATACCAGGGAGTGGTCTGAGGCCCTCAGGTCGACCTGGCATCCAGTTGATTTCCTTTTTAGCAACCCCATATCTTGACTTCCATTTCATAATGACATAGCATATACCATTATGTGTGTGTGTATATATATATGTATATATATATATGGTAAATGAGATATATATATGTATATATACATATATACATACATATATATATCAGCACATTATGGAGCTGCCAATTTTATGGAAAAAAAATCCAGAAATTAAAGGATTCTGAAGAAGAGGTAGTCAGAAACAGTGCGAGAAGATTGAAGGGGAAGAATATGAGATAAAGGAAGAAAAAGAGAGCCATCCTCCTGCAACAGGTGTGAAGGTCTCCTTCTCAGAGGTGAACCAGGACTTTTCAAAGAAGCTTCTAACGCATTCCACAGGTTCACTTGTGCTAGAGAAAGGAAACCGAATAAGAGACAGTTTTGTCCCCTCACCGAGAACTGAGGCGACAGTGTGCACATTTGGCCCGGCTAAATGAGAAACGCGCTTTATTCTCAGGCAGCATCTAACAGAGATTTGAGAGTCTGCCAAGACTTGTAAAGTCCCCCGAATGCTTCCCACTTCTGTTGATATATATGAGAATGAATTCTCATTCTCTTTATGAAGCCAGGAATGTATCTCTAACGTCTTTGAATTTCTGGGTAGGAAAATGAATGGTTTAGGGGCACTAGTGATGTTTTCATCTCTTCTTCCTGCTGCTTCTAGTAAGAGATGGACTGCATCTCATAAGACTGGCAAGACAGTGTTGGCAGGAGACCAGTCAGCCTGATCGAGTGGTTTATTATTTCAATTGAATTGTGTGAGAAAGGAGAAAAGTACTCAGATAAAACTGTAAGACCATATTAGATACTACAGAGCATAAAAGAGATGTCACAGAAAGAAAAATAGTGGAGGACTAGCCCAGCAATTTTCAGAAGATACCAGAGAAATGGGCTGGGGTAACATTAACCTTCTCAGTTGTCTCTATACCAACAAATAGCAGATGAAAAATTATTTAACTGAACTTTAAAAGAAATGAACATTATTTGGTAAATATCATCTCTTACACCTTATGGAGATGTTTTGCAATGTGATTTCTGAGTGTAATATGTCTATGAAAAGGTACATCTTGTTTGGAATAAATAGGTCTAACTGAAGGGCTGAGGGAGGAGCAGTATATGTCAAAAAGATATACACATGCATGGAAATCCACAGACCTGAAAGTGAAGCATGAAGGAAGCAGCTGCAGGAGAGTGAAATGAAAGAAAAACAGAAATGTTATCCTGGGACCACATCAGAGACCTCACAACCAGATGGCTAATATGGACAGGCAAGATAGAGGAGCAGTGCAAGCCTTTACAGACTTCAGATGAAAATCCCACTCCACTAAAGGCAAAACATCTGAAAAATTATTGAATTGCCTTGTTGGAAATTTAATCTCACAGAAGAGAGAGAAGCAATGAGGGGTCTTGCTGCATTGGCTTATTTTTTGGCTCCTTATAAAAATCCATTTAGGGAAAGTGGAGGCTAAAAGAATCTTAAAGGAAAGTAGCCATCCCATGTCATCCGAGTTCATTAGGCTACAGAAAAGAACTCTGAGCTTGGACATACACGTATCTCCCACCTTTAGTACATCTCATTTCAGGAAGTTCAGACAAAACAATGAAGCAATCCCATAGTCAGTGACTCTAACTTGAGGATGGATCAAGAAGAATGAGAAGCTGTCAAATAGAAGTTGGATGACATAATCACTCCATTTCCCAAGGAGTAACAGTCAAGCATTAGATAACTCAATAGCCAATGGTAATATGAGAAAATAAAGATCACATTACTAATGATGATCACAAAAGAGTGGCATCGAGGATTAAGAATGTTTCAGAAGTATCAAAGCCTCAAATTATCTGAAGTTTGAAAAACATATTAGGAAAAATTAAAATGTATTTTGTCTATTAAAAGTTCTAAAAAGAAGAAAAGAAAATACACCCACTATTTAGAGCAGATGGTATACTGTTAATTTACAATTAGTGAGAAGTGTTCAACTCCTATCATCTTTCCAGCATCCCCATAGAGAATGCTCTTAGAACTGAAAAGGTAGGGAAAATATATTTGAGAGTTGAAGCCTAAGATAGGAAAGGATATAGTAAAAGCACATTACATTGGCTTCATGTAATTTAAATCCAAAATGTCTGGCAGGAACTTGCTACTTTAAAGCCTGAGCTACCTACATAAAAAGAATACAGTAATTAGAGTACCCTGGACTAAGCCAACCATGGTCACACCCAAGCCTAACTCTTCTGTCTCTCCCACTCCTTCTCTGCCCCATTTCACCTCCCTGATTCTCACTTGCTTCTGTCTCATCTCTTGTTTACTTGTTTCGCTCACCTAGCCCACCAATCTACTACTTTATTTCCAAGCCGATGCATTGTCTCTGAACTTCCATCTCAGCATATTCATGCTAAGTCCTCAGTTTTCAGAGTTCTACAGAATATAAGCTCAAGATTTCCTTTTCTCACTGTACAGACCCCCTCCCTGCTTCCCAGCTCAGAGGATTTCAAAAATAAATTGCATGCTGTATTTTTGAAAGTATCTTTGTATGATATTGCTATATCACACTGCTGAAAAATAAATGTTGCCTCAGGTTCTTTAGAAAAGGAAAAAGTGGATGTGGTAGGGAAAAGGGAAAAGTAGACTAGAATGCTTGAGGTCTGACTCCAGTGAAATTCTCCAAAGATCGTTAAACTTTCAACTTGAGAGAGTTAATAAAGAAAGAGGTTATTAAGAATCAACATAAATTCATTGAGAACACACCAAATGATCTCATTTCCTATTTTGATAGCTTTATTAGGCAAGTAGTGTGAACTTAGAGTAAAAGATAAGAACCTCTGACATTGGTAGTGGTACAAATATGGATACAGTGATTAAACAGCTACACTCAAATAACTTAAATATTGAATCCCCTTCAGACTGAAGTCATAGGACTTGCCCACAGCACTGTAGTCCTGGCCCTGGCCTTTGAGTGGCACTCTTCTTGACAGGTTTGGAGAAAGTATGGTTTGTTTGTTTTTTTTTAAGTTTTTTATTTTTGAGAGACAGAGAGAGATGGTGACAGCAGGGGAGGGTCAGAGAGAGAGGGAGATACAGAATCCAAAGCAGGTGCCAGGCTCTGAGCTAGCTGTCGGCATAGAGCCCGATGCGGGGCTCAAACCCCTGAACCATGAGATCATGACCTGAGGTGAAGCCAGCCGCTTAACAGACTGAGCCACACAGGCGCCCCTGGAGAAAGTATGTTAATCAGATGTGTAGAGGACTTAATGGTAGGAAGAACAGTTAATGTGCCAGCTAACAGTCACAACTTAAAAATACTTCAGTCACCAATAAGAAATACGGCAAAACTAAGAAATTTGTTAAGCATAATAAATTGAGTATGATACGCCAACAATAGGATTGGGGCCCTCTAGTTCCTCACTCTTTGGTCCTAAACTTTATATCAAACAGAAATATTGACAGATTTAGGAGGTTTTTGTGTTTATTTATTTATTTTGAGAGAGTATGTGAGTGGGAGAGGGGCAGGGAGAGAGAGAGGAAGGAGAGAAGGAATCCCAAGCAGGCTCTGCACTGTCAGCACCGAGCCTGACTCGGGGATCATGAGATCATGACCTGAACCAACATCAAGAGTCAGACTCCACCAACTGAGCCACCCAGGTGCCCCTAGACTGATCCAATTTTTAAAAATACTCTTGATTATCCCAAACAAATAACTAACTGTCAAAGATGTGATTCTGGAATTCTATAATCCTTCACATTGTTCATTTGGAGAACACTTAAATTAAATGTGTCATCTATACTTTAAAGAATTTAGCATCAGTTTCTCCACCTGCCCATTCACACATAAACATTTCCATTAATTAGGGATGGCTATAGCAGATTGCTTGACCTTTGTATATGCACACCCAGCTTGGAATAATGAATGTAGGTTCCCTAATCTCCACAGATGTGTGTCCAGGAAGGACTAGACCAGCCATATGTCCTTTACTGATTGTATGTGTCTTCCAGTGAACTCCAAATTCCAGATGTGTATTCAAAGATATCATAAGCTGGCAGTACTAAATGGAAGCTTTGGGTTTTAAACAATGTACACATTTTCAGGCACATGGTATGGTCATTCATTTTCTTTGATACTCTTTCCAAAATAATGTAGAATAGTCATCATTGTTTTAACCTCTTCCAGATTAAAAACCTATATACAACATCTTAAGAACTATGATGACTACAACACACCATGTGCTGACAAAATTTAGAGGCTCCAGTGACCTCGTTTTATTTAGTTTTACATTAAGCAATAATGTTTTAATAAATAACAACAGCAAATCTCCAGTATAGAGCAGAAGGTATACTTACTATAAACAGAATGTGAATCTGCTTCTTACAATAAAATATTTTGAAATATACATTGTTTCTTTTGAATAAGCCTTCGAACCTTGATGACTATATAGGAAATTTCCTGTTTAATCATTTTTTGAATATATTTTGGTGATTTCAATCAAGCTGTGATCTGATTCAATGAAATAAAAAAATTTTTGATGATTTCCTAGATTGAAAAAATTATTTTCTATCACATATAAATAGCTTTATAGCTGCCAAGTGACCTCATGTACTTACTACCTTAAAACATGATTGAGAAATATTAAACATGTCCAGATTCTTTAACTATGATTATTATGTATTTACAGAAGTGCTCAGGGACACCTGGGTGACTCAGTAGGTTAAGCGTACAACTTCAGCTCAGGTCATGATCTTACAGTTGGTGGGTTCAAGCCCTGCATCAGGCTCTGTGCTAACAGCTCAGAGCCTGGGGCCTGCTACAGATTCTGTGTCTTTCTCTCTCTGCCCCTCTGCCACCTGTGCTCTGTCTCTCTCACAAAAATAAATAAACATTAAAAAATTGTTAAGAAGTGCTCAAATCTATTTTTGATTCTCATATTAATAAAAACATTTAGTAAATCAACAAGTCTATTAGCCCATACAACTAACTATGTGCCTAATATTATACTGTATATTTAGCACATGAATAAATGAAAGCTTTATTTATCTTAACAGATATTTGAGTACCCATTATGTTTCAGTGATCTGCAGGAGCAAGATATGCCACAGGAGACACAAAGATGAATAAAGCCTGCTAAGAGACTGTATATAGGAAGCTAAATATAGAAAATATCTACAACTTGAAGTAGAATTCACTAAATAGAGAAATATCAGATGAAGTCAGCATTACAGTGCTTATGACCATAGAATTTGAAGTCAAGTAGCCCTGATCTGAATCCCTCCTTCATTATTTACTTTATTCTGTACCTTAGATCTCATTCACCTCATCATGTATAAAATGTGTTGAGGTTTAAATGAGATAGTGCTTTAAAATTGTGGAATCGGTCTGATACATAGGAAAAACTTAAAAGTAGTCTGCTATCATTGGTTCCATATAATAGATAAAATACTAGGTCACTAAGAGGAATATAAGAGAGGATGGGAAAGGGAGAAAAACAGGTAGGGGTAAAGGGAGAAGATGAAGGAAGAAAAGGAAGAGACAAAGAGATTACATCTTCAATTTGGTTAGGAAAGGCAAAAGAAGAATTGAGGAAATCTTCATGAAGTAGTGGCATGTCAGATGTCTTTGAAGGATGGGTAGGAGTTTTCAAAGTAGAGATGAGAAGGAAGGGTATCCTGGACAGAAGACTCAACGTGAAATTAGGCACCAGAGGAATCAATTGACAGGTGTGTTCAGTGTAGCTGAAACACGTGGTATTTGGAAGTGAGAAATAAGACCAAAAAAGGCGTTGTTAGAAAGCCGTAAATGCTAGACTTAAATGTGAGACTATATTTAATGTAACAGATTTTTGAGTAAGGTAGTGAGAAATTTAGTCTGTTCTGTGCAGCCTGGATTGAGATAACAACATTGCCTCGGGTGAAACGGAAAAGGAAGAATATGAGCATGAGATTCATCACATGGGCTCTTAACTGCCTTGGAAGTAACAGGAAACTAATTAGTAATGGTTACAGACTGTAGCAGACTTGGAAAGAAGATTCAAAAGAAATTGCAGATCCAGAACTCACAAGACTTGACCACAGATGAGATGCTGGAGGAAGGAGAAATTGGAGCAGATAGCACTCTAAAATTTCAAGCCTTGGTGATCGCAAAAATCCTACCGCTGCTCACAAAATGAAGGAAGTCAAAAGGAAGACCCAGTTTTGTGGCGTTGATGATAAGTTTAGTGAGTGGAGACTCTGTGTTACCAATTTCTAGTAACAATGCATGTCATGCAGCTGACAAATGTAGATCTTGAGTTTGTGAGAGTGATTCTGAATAGAGATATTGATTTGACATCAAGTGCCCACCTACAGACAGACTGCATTGAAAAGAAAATAGTGAAGTCTTGTAAATTTTCTATCATCGTACTCAGAGAGAGATGCACAAATGAACTGTATATTATAATGTAAACTTTGTTTCAGTTTGAAACTCCAAGCCATGAGCATATTGTCCTTTAGAGCTTGAAATGGAGAAAAAAGTAAAAAGAGGGTAACCAAGGTCATAGAGAGAAGAACAGAAACTAAAATGCCAAAGAGAATATAGGAAGTTTGCTTTAAGAGTCAGACCTCCTTGAACGTGGACCTTGAATTCAAACAAAACATTCTCTTGTTAAAAGTTAAAGACAAAAGCAGAAAATCTTAACAGCATACTAATTTGACACACATTGTTACATCCTTCTGTTTTTGTTTTATGAAACAAAGTATTTCTTATTGTTGCTGAAACATCTTCTGTGCTTCACATATTAAGCACACTTCCAACTAATATGAAGAACAAAGCAATGTGTAACTGCATGAAAAATCGTCAGCAGTGAATAAAGAAAATCCTAGTCCTTTAAAAGTAAAAGAGCATCTTATTTAGCTATTAGTTGAATCTAATTAATTAACATAAATTAGAATTTTTAAATAATGAAATACACTCTTCGAGACATGACAGGTGGGTATGCTATCAAAGCACTTTTCTAAATGAAAATCTAGAATCCAAATGCAGCGATATAAATGCATAGCATTCCCATTTTTATTCCTCTCATTCCTGGCAATCTAAAGTTTCTAGTTTAAGTGCGTTACCCTTTTTTGCTTTTTATTACTTCTGCATCCTTCAAAGTTCAAAATTGGAGAAAGGTAAGCTACAACCGCTGAAAAGGGTGTCATTTCTTCTGTCCACAGAAACACTGTTTTAGATCATCTGGTAGAAAACCTATGGAATGCAGCCAATTGGGTCTTGTATTTCTAAGCTGGATACACACGTGCACGTGCATGCATACACACACACACACACACACACACACACACACACACACACATTTTGCCTTTCTTTCAGAAGACAAAGAATTTTAAGCTACAGTTATGAAAAGCATTAACTACAAGAACTCTACTACTAAAAGCCTCCCAAGTTACATAATGCAGCATTATATTTTAAAAACACAGAAATCTGGACTGATAGTAATCATTACATGGGGCTGTATTCCGGTGAGCACTGTAAGTAATTCAGGGCCTATCTTTCAGGATGTAATTGGAAAAGCACTGCAGTACCTTGGAACATTTGGGGAACTGAGCCACCTAGAGCAAGTTGTGGCCATGATCGATGAAGAAATGTGTATCAACTGTGGCAAATGCTACATGACCTGTAATGACTCCGGCTACCAGGTAAGAATTCTGCTGTAATTAGGATGCTGTGAGGCATGTTTCTTCTGGCTTTTGTAGCAGAAAGCATCTTCTGTTGCTAAGTGTGCGATTCAGACCAGACGTGCCCAATATTGTTCCTCCGCAGTGGCATGTCTGTCCACCGCCCGCCCCCGAGCATGGTAATTTTTTTTCAAAGGAAAGCCATAACTCATACTAACTGTGCCACTATTCAATGCACAGTGCGTTTTTTTTTTATATCATTCTATCACCCATAAAACTGGATGGAAAAATCCAACCAAAAGAGAAATCTACACAATCATGCACATCAGGAAGCATTGTGCTTTAATACCGAGGGAAGGGAAAGGAGTTGCCATTTATTGCCATCACCCTGAAAGGACTTGATTCTCTCTACCAAAAGAGAATTCTCTTCCATCCAGTATTGACTGGGCTCCTCCCATGGTAGGAAAGAAACAACACTCCCCACCAGCCCAGGTGTTGGGACTGGGAATTCCTTTGTGGCCGGAGAAGCCCCAAGTTGCCTTCTTCCCACACGCGGTGAGCCGTGGGGTTCCCCGCCCGTCACCGGCGAGGCTGCGGGGACGGCAGGAAAAGTCGGGGTCCAGCTGCCTTCAGTCTCACAACCACAGAATAACATTATCTTCATTACATATTTCAAGCTAGGAAGAAGTAAAGTAATACCTTTTAAGATGATTAGTGGAATTTTCAAGAGAGATAAAATGGCCTGTATGTAAAAACTGAAGTTTATTAAACTTCTCAGCCTGGAGGATCATCCCATGTTGCTCGTGGTGGATTTTCGCATATTCTTCTGACCACCTAACTAAGAGATGTAACAGACATACTGCAATTCTTAAAAAAAATCTACCTCTTTAATGACATTAGTTCTATGCCAAATTTTTACCCAACATATCACTTTTTTGTGTGCTGAAAGGTGTCTCTAACAGTTATTCTGGAAATGCTAATCCCATCACACTTTCATCTTCTCTGCCCTCTAATTAACCAATCAGAGATGAGTTAATAAGTCCTGGCACCAAAATCATGGCAGCGGTTCTCTAATATCTCCATTCTTGGAAGTGTAGGGGCACGTGGGTGGCTCAGTCAGTTAAGTGTCTGACTCTTGATTTCAGCTCAGGTCATAATTTCACAAGTTAGTGGGTTTGAGCCCTGAGTCAGGCTCCAAGGCTGACGGTGCAGAGCCTGCTTGGGTTTCTCTCTCTCCCTCTCTGTCTCTGCCCCTCCCCTGTTCATGCTCGCTCTCTCGCTCTCTCTCTCAAAAATAAATAAACTTTTAAAAAATATAAAAGAAGTATGACTCCTACATTAAAATTCTAGCCTTGGTACAATGTCAGTTAAAAACAAAACAAACAAAAAGCCTCCCAAAACTCTTATTAATGAGGGGGGAAATCATAGTTTGGCTTTTTAAAAGATTTTTAAAGTCCTCCTCTGACTCTTCTGTCTCAAAAAGATAAAAAAAATAGAAAAAGTCTTCAACTGATTGTAAAGTTTTATGTCTGCAAATTTTTAAAGTATGAAATTTTTAAGATATAAGCATTATTTTATTTTCAATTGCTTCTTGGGTTTCTATTTATAAAAGGATACATAAGGAAGAGAAATAGTTTTTACTCATTCACACAGCCATCCAAGATGTTGTTTTATTTTTAAAAATGGCAACAATTTATGGGGACAAAGTTTCTTATGGTTTGTCACTTGTTTAGATATAATATGGTTGTTTCCTTAAAGGACAGCCTTTTTTTTATATATATTAGGCAGTCTGATACAATTTACTCTAATGAAACATTTTTTCTTTTATGTGCATAAGAGGGGAAACAATTATAGTTACAGGTCGCTTCAATTGGGGGAAGGAAACTTTTTTAACAAAAAAAAAAGTTATTTTGAATTGGATGATAACACATTCTATATGCATAATTTGAAATCCAAACAAATGCATTCATTGCCCCTTCTGACGGTGACACTTCTTCCCTGTTGAGAAGGAGGAGCGTGAGGAGAGCAGGCCCCTCAGGGTCCTCAGGTAGCAGACATCCGTCCTCCTAGGAGGGGAAGGACCGGAGCGTGGCTCAGAACAAAGGAAATTGAGACTTACTGGTATGAAATAGTTTCCTCACACAACACAAGAAAAATACCTCCAAGGAATTTTAAACAGTGTATTTCTAATTTAAAAGGATTTCTTTTCTGTTGTGCTGTTTTTGTTGCTGCTGCTGCTGCTGCTGTTTTTCTCCCCTCTCGCACCTCCACTGCTGCGTGTAGCTGAGTGTCTCGTCTCCAAGTGCGGCTCTACTGCGGTGGGAGAAACGTGGATTCCAAAATGGGGGCGTTCTTGACCTTTTTGGTCCGTGACAGCAATACTCTTAATTTCTGTTTGCAGGCTATTCAGTTTGATCCAGAAACCCACCTGCCCACCATTACGGACTCCTGTACGGGCTGCACCCTGTGTCTCAGCGTCTGCCCTATTATCGACTGCATCAAAATGGTTTCCAGGACAACACCTTATGAACCAAAGAGAGGCTTGCCCTTAGCTGTGAATAATCTGGTGTGTTAAGGTGATTTGTGAAACAGTTGCCGGGAATTTCGAGGTCACCTATGTATACTAATCTTTTTCATTGTGATCGTTATGCTCAGCTCTTTCTAAATTGAAACAAATACATAATTTCTGGGGGGAAAAACCCTTCCAAGTGAACAATATAGTTTCTAAATAAATTTCCAAATTTTAAAAATGTCTACTGTCAGTGGCCATTCAATTAATGGTCATAAAATAGGATAATTCTTTTGTGAGGAGATTGTTAAATAACTGTGGAACAGTTAATTGGACATTCACCATCAGTTGTCCATTCTGAAAAATATTAACTTTTTTTGTGGCAATGAGTGCAGTAGTTTGCAAATTGCCCAGTGCTGTGCTCTGTCTTTGATTTCTAATTGTAAGTGAAATTAAGTATTTTAGAACAAAGTACCATTTAACTTACAAGAAAATGTTTCCAAGGAAACATTTTATAATTAAAAATTACATTTAATTTTAACCCTGTTTCTAAGCAAATGTAATTAGCTCCATAAAGCACAAGTGAAGAAAGTCAAATGATTATTTACTGTGGCAGGAAAAGAAAGCCAAAGAGGATTTGCAAAACTTTTTTAAGGCCTTATTTTAAAAATAGCTTCTTTGTGGTGGGCTAGAAGCTCAAAGTGAAGTATTTAGTAATCATTCATATCACTCTGCTAGTCACCACTCATGCCTGAGGTGGGTGTTCGAACGCTAGCAATGAATCAACGTGATATTCTTCTTTAAATATTTAAACTATGTTCCGAACAAAACAAGATATTAGGATGGAGCTCTGGTAAAAGCTACTCTTTTGCTGTGCACAGATCTGCTCTGTCTGCTTCTAATAGTAGCCTTCATGATTATAGCAATTAATGTTTGAACAAAGCCCAAATTATACAGCAGTGGGTCATGTGCTTCATTATTCAAGAATGAAAAATATAGTATTCGTAATATATATGAAGTGTGCAAAGCCAAGCCAATTTGACTACTTTATATGTTAGTGTTTAATTTTTTAAAAGGTAATCAGATAAAAAGAAATATATATTTTCTGCTATTGCCAATAATATTTTTATATTCCTCTATTTTTATAACCAGCAAATAGCATCATATAAATTCATTTATCTCTTTTTTTTGTGGCCTATTTTAATATGAATCCATAAGTAGCAAATCTTTAAGTAATGATCTGTGGTATATTTCTATGAAAAATGTAACACCTTGAAAAATAAATGTTTGATTATGCACTTTTAGAAATGCACATTTACCACAAAATCTGCATGATTGAATACTATCAAATAAAATATCATAAAGCATTTTAAACAACATGGTCTTTTGCTGCCTCATTTGCAAGTACAACATCATGTCACCTATTTCAATTCTGAGGTGGAGAAGTTTTTGATTAATCCTACAGTGAATTCCATCCAAGTGTGTATATAATGTTAGTTCAAAGCTAATGAGGGTAATGACAGTGCAGTTATTTAAGTGTTTCGCTTCCGGTCCTCTTGACCCAGGTTTTCCTACTGAATTTAAGTCCACTCTGCCAAAAGGCATCTTTCACTGGGCACAGGCCAGTTTTCTTTCAGTGGTTCATGGGCAGAGATAAGAGAAATGGCAACCTACCATTACAGGCACCATCTTCACTCTAACAAAAATCAGTGTCATTTAATAGTATCCCTTAGTTGAACGTGAAATATTAAGGACTCATATCAACGGGCTCCCTTTTATGCTCCTGTCATGGTGGAGACATCTTACTTTTCGGACTTGGTGACAGCTTAGCGAAGGGTTGGACTTGTCCAGAAAATAAATTTACTGGGGCCACATGGATGCCATCATCATGCATTAGCCCCACCTCAATCTGATGAGAGTTTTTTACTCTGGGAGTTTTATGAAAATCCCTCCCACACATATATGCCCGAGTCCTCTTCAAGACACTGACTGCCAGGCAGAAATTCCCTTAATAGAGAGTAAAGAAAAAAGTGCTTTATGACTTTTGCTCCCTCCTCTGAGAAAGAATGAACATGGCACTATAGCTCTTTTCTTGAACTATAGCTGTTCCTTGGGGAACTGCACATGACCAGGCCTTTGAGTTAGGATATGGCGATCTGTAATTTTACACTAGTATATTCCCCATACACACTTCTGTCCACTTTCTATTGTACACTAAGAAGCATTTCTTATCCATGCTGTTTATAGGAAATGTAGTTTAAGTTTATAATGCATGACTTGCAGAGAGACTGAAGAACAGAGGAAGAATGAACCTTAGGTCATTCCATCCAACAAGAGACCACGAGCCCTTGGTCCTAATACACATCTTCTCATGATTCCAGATCTTCAGACACAAATGAAGACATAGGATTAGACAATGGAGTCTGATGTTGAGTGTTTCCTATGTCTAAGAAATTATACTATATGATCTACATATGTGGTAGTTAATTTTATCTTGGCTGGCACCCAGTACCCAGATACTTGGTCGAGCATTATTCTGGATGTTTCTATGAGGTGTTTTTGGATGAGGTTTACAACATTAAATCAGTAGACTCTGAGCTAAGCAGATTGCTCTCCATTAGTAGGTGGGTCTCATCTAAGCAGTTGAAGGCCCAAATAAACAAAAGGCTGGCCCCACCCCACCTCCTCAACAAGAGAGAATCATCACCATTTGTCCTTTGGACATCCTTTGCAGCATCAACTCTTTCTGGTTTTATAGCAAACTGTCTTTGGACCTGAACTATAATTCCTGAATCTCTAGCTAGCCACCCTCTCCTATCAGATTTTGGACTCATTAAGCCTCCACAATCAAATGAGACAATTCCTTAAAATAAGTCTCTTTACACACACACACACACACACACACACACACACACACACACACACACATGTACGCACACTGTATTGGCTTTGTTTCTTTAAAGAACCCTCCATGAGAACATGGATGTTTGAGTAGTCTAAAAGTAACATGTTACAGGTCACATAGGTAATTAGGTATGTTTCTGAGTATGTTGGTGATGTCTACTATGCCCTCTGTTTTCTCTTTTGTTCATCCAGGCACTCATTCATTTAACAAATACTTATCAAATAACTCCCTGTACCAGGCACTGGACTAAGTCTTGAACTTGTGACCTGAAATAAGGAAGGTTCCCTAAATGCCAGCCACTTAACACCTACAGGGGAAATGGGCATATAAACAGTTATTACAGAAAGTGTGATCTGTGCTAGGAAAACAGTATTGAGAGAAGGGACACCTAAAACCTCCCCCTTTGACAAGACAATAAATTCAGCCATGTTTCTAGTTCCATGAAAGAGTTTTTGAAATAGGAAACAAGGAGAAGGAAAACAAGAAGGAAAGCACAGAAGTATGTAAAGTCTCGAGTGTCCAGGAAACTGTAAAAGCTTGGAATTAGCCAGAACAAAAGGAATATGTGGGATGTAAAGCAGAGAGAGAGAGAGATAGAGAGGTTTGAATCATCTTAGAATCCCTTAGGGAATCAGAATCAGCACATTGTTCATGAATTCACTCAAAAAACTTTCCATAGTTGCCTTATGCCAAGCACTTGCTAGTTGATGCTGTTTCTACTATGAACAAGACAGACATGATTCATTCGAGCCTCACTGAGCTTATATCTTAGTGAAGAATACATAGAGCAGGTAAATAAATAAACTGTAAATTATGATTGGTGCTTTGCAATGACAGCTACATCCTGGGGTAGAGGCAAAGTGGGCATGCGTTTACTCTTCATAAAGTGGGGCAGGGAGCTCCTAACAGATGGGAAGGAGCTGGCCACACAAAAAGACTGAGAAGAATGTGTGCCTGGGCGGCACAGTTGGTAAAGCAGCTGACTCTTACCTTGGTTTAGGTCATGATCTTACAGTTTGTGAGTTCGAGCCCCATCTCAGGCTCTGTGCTGATGGTGTGGAGCCTGCTTGAGACTTTGTCTTTCCTTCTCTCTGCCCCTCTCTAGCTTGTTCTCTCTCTCTCTCTCTCTCTCTCTCTCTCTCTCTCTCTCTCACCTCTCTCTCTCTCAAAATTAATATATAAACTTTAAAAATTAAAAAAAGTGTGTTCATGTTCTATAAGTAGAAACAGCTGGTACAAACAGAGGTTGAAAATAGACTGAGTTATTCAAATTACTAAATCAAAGAAGGGTAATAGAAAGCAATGCCAAAAATCCATTGGAACCATGGACTAGAAGCATAGGAGATTGACCTCAACTTCCTCATCTGTAAAATGGAGAAGATAATGGCCTTGAATTTAATAAGTTATATATAATCATAATTTCTCCTGTTATTTATGGACATAGACATTTCAAATACAGTTTAAAGAAATAAAAGTCTACTAACAAAAATCTGTATTTCCTAGACTCAAAATCAGTCTGTCATAGTAGTGACTGGTGGTATGACTTCCAAAAATAACCTTCATCATCTGTAGCAATCTAGAAAAAGATACTACATGCAGTTGGAAGATCAAGATTTAAAAAAAAGAAAAGAGTAGAGGCGCGCCTGGGTGGCTCAGTTGGTTGGGCACTGGCTTTGGCTTAGGTTATAATCTCACAGTACATGAGTTCGAGCCCTGTGTCGGGCTCTGTGCTGACAGCTCAGAGCCTGGAGTCTGCTTTTGATTCAGGGTAGCCCTCTCTCTGTTCCTCCCTTGCTCTCTCTCTCTCTCTCTCTCTCAAAAATAAATAAACATTAAAAAAAAGAGTAAGATAATCAATTCTGAGAAAAATGAAAGATCCCAGAAATAAAATTTAAAATATATTTAAATAAAATTATCTTATGTATATATTTATATATTAATTATTAATTATATATAATTATCTCCTTATATGTATAACTGTCTAATTTTACTTTCTTAATTTGAGCTGTATAAAGCAGAAGTATTTTTTTTAAAGAGGAAACTTAAAGACAAAGCAGACAGGTGACTTACATAAATTGGTATGTTTAGTTGGTATATTTAGAAATGAAGCTCAGCTAACTAGATTTTCACAGAATGCTCTCTCTTACACATCACTTTGCCAAGCGAGTATCATTTTTTTCCTCCAATATGAATATTTGGAGATACATTATCCACTTTGGGTGGTCTTAGGGTACCAGTAAATGGCCTAAAGAAATCAAGCAGTAACTGTTGTCTGAACGGGTTAAGATACTGCCCTTAGAAACGAGCTTATTACCTGGCAGGATCTGATCTACTTCTGTCCTATGAAGTTAATTCAATTAACAGGAAAGCCATTAGACACACTATTATCTACCCAGAGCTGTAACTTTTCCTCTTACCCACAGATGCACACAATTCAGCAAACAGCCTGCAGAGTGAAAATTTGGACCAGATCCTTAATGATTCCGTAAGGTTCATGTAGTCTAGCTCTTGCTTTTATTAATTAATATGGTAACATGAATTAATATGGTACCTCATTTATTAATATAGATTTTCTGCTTAAATTTTTAAAATTACAGATGACATCTTTAAATCGAATAGTCGCATTTGGGTTGGAAACATGCACAGCTGATTCTCCCTTTGTGTTGGCCTTTCATTAACTGAAGCAGAGCATTTATAAACTGATATTGGCTATCATTATTTTCATATTTACTGTTCTCCTAAGATGCACTATATACTGCTGTGCCATCAACAAGCCAAGTCATTCTGCCACTGGTAAGTAGTGTATAGTAGTGAGTCATATTGATTTATGTATCTGTGCAGTTATTTATTTATAGAATTTATATAGTGCTTTTCCGTATGCTGTGCTCTGCAAGCACCAACAGCCTTCTGTGTGCTCCTTTGTCTTTCTACTTCCATGGCTTCTTTATTCCCCTACCATTGATAAATTCAAGTTTATATACTGCTGGCAGCTTTTAAAAATTTGCATTAGTCAACATATGGGTGCAGACCTCCTTGCTTACCAATATACTTGTTATGTGTTTCTACTGAAAATAAGATCTCCCTGCCTATCAATAGTGTGGTTTATTCATCTTTCCTGGCCTTCAGTGGTATCCATCTACACGAATCTAGGTATTTGAGCAAAGATAAAATACCACACACACACACACACACACACACACAAGTGTGCATAGCAATTTAAGATTACTGAAAGGTTTCATCTGCATATTTTTCATGGAGGTATAAGAACGTGAGTGGAAGATAAGAACCTTTCAATTCAATTTATGTCTTTAGGTAAGAAACTCAAAAATTCTTATTTTCTCTCTTTCATTTTTTATTTTAATTTTTTCACTGTTTACTTATTTTTTAGAGATAGAGCGTGAGCAGGGGGAAGGCAGACATAGACTCCAAAGCAGGCTCCAGACTCCAAGCTGCCAGCACAGAGCCTGATGCAGGGCTTGAAACTCATCATTCCAGGAAACAAAAACACCATTCATGATGGAAAAGTTGATAAGAACTACATTAAAATCAGAACTTTCTTTTCATCAGAAGGTCATTAAATGAACAAGTCACAGAGTTAGAAAATACATTTGCAATACATATAACTGACAAAGGACTCCTATACAAAACATAAAAACAGCTCCTACAAATCCGTAAGAAAAAGACCACTAATGGAGCAATGGGTAAAAGACATGAATAGACACTACACAGAATGAGGATATACCCAATGATGAATACATGTATAAAGCAGTGCCTAACTTCATTAGTCACCAAGGTGTTGAAAACTAAAACACTATGATTTCAGAAGCCAAATCTTGAATAAGATGCAACCCCCTGGATAGGGAAAAAAAATCTGAAAGAATTGCAGCAAATAGAAAATTCTGAAGCTGCCTGGCCCCTAACCAGATTGTGTAATTGAGCAGTTAATAAAATTTAGCCTACAAGTTCCATGCTGAGGCAAAATGAGAAATGAAGTACTCTTAATCTTCACGCATTATAAAAGATTTATTTACTTAGGAGAGGAAGTTTATTAATTTTTGCATCAAGCAATGTTTTAATGAATGAATGACTGTCAATTTCAGAGTTTAGAAGATACCTTCCTTAAAGAAGATGTTTATGATCAAGAACAGACCCACCTGGAATTTGTCAGGCTGTTAAAAATTTTAGATGGCTGGCCTGGTATGGTAAAGAAAACCACACTTGGCATATTAGTAGTAAATCAACCATTTTTACATTCAGCCAAGAGGTGTTTACAAATCAACACTCTGTATCACCATGCTTTAAATAGCAGAGGCAATTCCATATTTATCAAATAATAATTATTAAAAACGTTCAGGTGTCAGGGCTGGCCGAATTATCATAAAATTATTAGGCCTAAATGTATATGCATTTAGCTTTTGGATCAATTTTGTCAGGTGGGAAGCTGGATACTCTTTTAGTTGCACAGAACAGAGTCCTACTAAAAGTGTTTCATACCACAGAGTACGGTGAGGGATATGGTAGCACAAAGTGTAATTAGGTGCTGTTATAGTCATTCAAATAAGAAATAGCAAGAACTTAAACTAATAAGGCAGCAATAGTGGGGTCAGGGAGAAGGGAGTGGACTCTTGATATATTTAGCAACAGAGTTGAGAACAACACATATTTGTTAAGAACTAGTAGATACTAGCCACTGTGTAGAATAATGAGAAAACACTAGGAAGAGAAGGTATTATATACTTCTAATAAAATGTTGAACAACAGTTACGGAAATACCAATGGAGGCATCCTTAGATCCATCTGGGGAAGGCAAAGAACGCTTCACCAAGGATATATACCAGGTGAACTGAATCTTGCGGAGAGGGGGAAGGGCATACTGGTTCAGAATGCCAATTCTGGAATCGAACTCGCTGTGTTTGAATCCTGGTCCTTGTCTTAGCTCTGTCTCCTTGTGGAAGGTACTTAATAATCCAAACCTGTTTTCTCAGTTGTAAACAAAAGTAGACAGGGGCCTGCTGATAACAACTAACACTTAAAGCTGTCAGTACACGTCAGGTCCTATTCCAAACACTGCCTCCTGTACTCCTGTTATCTATTACCACAATCCTAGGAAATAGGTACTAGTGTTCTTGCCAATTTAGAGATGAGGAAACTGAGGCACTGGGTACTGAGCTGTGAAACGATTTGTACAAGCCTCACTGCTGGTGAAAGCAGAGCTAAGATCTAACACACACATTCTAGTTCCTGAACCCAGGCTATTAACCAATGTACCGCTCTCAAGAATCAACTTCTCGGCATTAGTATGAGGTCAAAAGGAGAAAATGCATGCCAAATGATTAGCACAATGCTTGCATATGGAAGATGTTTCATAAATATTAGTTTTTATTATAGTAATTTATTATATTATTTATATATAACATAAAATAATATAATTATGATAGTTTATGTTATTTAGATATAATATATTAGTAAATATTATATTACTTATTATTTTTATTATAGAACCAATAAATACTAGTTTGATAATACTAATCATAATATAATATCAAATAGTTATTAAAAAGGACTGATACTGCAGGTCCATAAACACACCTTCTGCTGGGTGCCCCCCTCCAGTCTGTTCCACCCACTGCCAGCCTGAACTTCTCGTCCATACTAGAGCAGTTGGCCCCCATGAAGTGCTTTTCAACCTTTTTATTTTCCTCTCTAGTAGCATAGAATTTAAAAAAATATTTATAGGGGCGCCTGGGTGGCTCAATCGGTTAAGCAATTGACTTCAGCTCAGGTCACAATCTCATGGTTCATGAGATTGAGCCCTGCGTCAGGCTCAGTGCTGACAGCTCAGAGCCTGGGGCCTGCTTCAAGTTCTGTGTCCCCCTCTCTCACTGCCCCTCCCCCATTCATGTTGTGTGTGTGTGTGTGTCTCTCTCTCTCTCAAAAATAAATTAACATTAAAAATATTTATAGTGAAGTATAATACATAAAACACCTCAATGCCTTACCATATTCTTTTCCTTGTTCTGTTTTGCTCTTCATTATCTCACACAAGGAGTAAATTTCTTTTCTTTCTTCAAAAACTACCCCAAGAAGTCGGGCTTTCTCTCTGAGGGCTTTTCTAGGCAGGAGAGTTAATCATTCCCTCCTGGTCATAACTCTTCTGCATCTGCCTATTGGTGCACAGGTTGCAAGCAACTGACACATTCATCTCAGCTTGTCCAGGGCCAGGTGCAGGGCGTGGCCTAGTGGAGGCTGGGTTATTACAGATTATTTTTTATAGTGGCTTTATTAATATATAATCCACATAACATAAAATTCAGCCATTTGAAGAGTAAAATTCACCAGCTTTGAGTATAGTCACTGAGTTATGCAACCACTGATTACCACAATCCATTTCTTCACCTTCAGAAAGAAACCTCATACCCACCAGCAGTCACTCTGCATCTCTCTCTGCCCCCCCAACCCCCACCAGGAAAATATTAATCTACTCTCTGCCTATGGATGTACCTATTCTGGATATTTCATAATGGAACCACATAATATTTGATCTTCTGTGACTGGATTTTTTCACTTTAACATAATGTTTTCAAGGTTCATCATGTTGTAGAACCTACCAATGCTTCATTTCTTTTTATGGCTGCATAATATGCCAGTGTTTTATTTACCCATTCATCAGCTGATGAATATTCAGACTGCTTTCACTTTTTTGGCTCTAATTCATAAAGCGTCTACAAACACTCATGCACCATGTGGACGTGTTTTCATTTCCCTTGGGTATGTGTCTAAGAGTGGAATTGCTAGGTCACATGATAGCCATGCTTAACCTCAAGGAACTACCACATTGCTTTTCCAAAGTGTCTGCAGCACTTCACACTCCCACCAGCAACGTATCAGAGGGCTATTTCTTCACATCCTCACCAACATCTGTTAATATCTATCCTTTTATCTGATCAGACAGCTATCCCAACAATGTGAAAATGGTATCTCATTATAGTTTTGACTTGCATTTTGCTGATAGCTTATGAAGTTGCACATCTTCTAAAAAATTTAATCTGGATGGATAAAAATCCTAAACGTAAAAGCTAAAAATATAAAAATCTTAGAAGAAAACCTAGGTGTACATTTTTTTGACCTTGCATTACATAGTTTCTTAGATATTACTTCAAAAATATAAGCAACAAAATTAAAAAGTAGATTAGACATCCTCCAAAGTTAAAAATTTTTATAATAACATAAAGTAGGGTTCCAGCTACATTCTGTTTCATGTGGATGTCCTTTAATTCCGGAGCTGTTTGTTGAAAAGACCATTCTTTCCCCTTAATAACATTTTGACTTAAATGGTGTCCTACCTTCATGGCTCCTCCTTCATGGATCTCATAGTCTGATGATGGAGAGGAAGATACTCCAGAAAAATCACAGTCCAACATCACAATGTGTGAGCCTAGAAAAGCACAAGAGTTAGCTAGGAATCTCTTCTTCTAGGCTCTGGTCTGAGCCCTGATCTCGAACATACAGTTACCACAAAGCACAGTTCTCTTTTCCTATGAGATACGGTTAAAAGCGGCACTTGTCTCCGTGCTGATGGAGTCAGAGACTGCTTGGGATTCTCTCTCTCTACTTACTTACACTGTCTCTGTCTCTTTTTTTTTTTAATTTTTTATTTATTTTTCAGAGAGGGACACAATGTGAGCAGGGGAGGGACAGAGAGAGAGGGAACACAGAATCTGCAGGCTCTGAGCTGTCAGCACAGAGCCTGGTGCCAGGCTCCAATCCACGCACGGTGAGATCAGGACCCGAGCTGAAGTCAGATGCTTAACCGACTGAGCCACCCAGGCGCCCCCGTCTCTGTCTCTCTTAAAACAAATAAATAAACTTAAAAATTTTTTAAAGAAACGTGGCACCTGCATAATTCCTGAACTTCTGGAGGGAATATGCATTTCCCAGTAATTAGTAATCACCAAGAATAAAAACCCAGAAAAAGGTGGAGATTCCTCAGTTTTTAAAAAAAAGAAAATCTTAAGTGTGATTAAAAAAAAAAAAGGAACTAAAGCAGGTCTCCTTAGAGTACAGCTCCTGTTGTCTGTAGGGACAGCATCCTGGCCTGGGTTAAATCAGCCCATTGGTTTTAAACAGAGAGGCACCACATTGCCCTTCTCCACCTTCTGTCTTGTTCTTCATTCTGAATCTGGGTGCCTGGCTTCTCTGAAGTTATGGCTGAATCACCAAACCCAATTAGCCAGAAGGGCTGCACTACCTGCCCTGGATGTCTGCCCGGGGGTGTCACAAAAGCCACGGCGAAGGTCTGTAGATTGAGCAGGACTTTTCAAGCACAGCCTCCTATTTCCGAATCTGAGCCAAACTTTGGACTTGGTATTTCTAAGATGGTGAAGAAAATTTTGACATGAAATGACATCATTCATCAGCATTTTGCCATTTATTTCTCTATTACAATAAGCTAATAATGCACATAGAACTTATCTTCTTTCTGACACTGTATTTATGGATGTGCACAAGTACACAGATGCTGTGTTCTATAACTATGTCTTTCCAGTAACAAAAAAAGTCTGTATAATAATTAGTATTCACAGGGTGCCCAGGTAGCTCAGTCAGTTTAGCGTCCCACTTCGGGTCAGGTGGTTCGTGAATTCAAGCTCCATGTCAGGCTCTGTGCTGATGGATCAGAGCCTGGAGCCTGCTTCAGATTCTCTGTCTCCTTCTCTCTCTCTGCCCCTCCCCCACTCATGCTCGTCTCTTCTCTCTCAAAAAGAAATAAATATGAAAAAAATAATTAGTATTCATTGATTAGCATGGAGGTTTATAAACACAGAATTTTGCCCCTTAAGATGTAAAATATTCTTTTGTTACATAAAGAAACATCCTAAGGGGCAGCTACCATTTGCTTCAATGCATAGCTTCGCTTTGCTGACAACCTGTGGAAGCTGTGTGGCCGTGCCAGCACCTGGCTTCCTTCAGGACCCCAGAAGCAGCTGGGGAGGAAAAACTTCAGCATTGCTTCTGGGTCTTCCACATAATTAGCCTTGTTTATAGGCCATTTGGGTTGCTTTGATTTCACCGTCACCATTTCTTTCAACCTGAAGAATTTCTGTGTGTCTCTTCCTTTGGGACGAAAATCATTAATGAGTTCTTTCTTAACTCTGGGACACTAGCTTCTTTAACGTGTCTGGCAGCTCTCTGTCCCCTGCATTCATCTCATTATGAAGTACCCACAGACGTAAGGAGGGACGTGTTTATATTCGATAAAGCTGCCATCCAATTAACAGGCCTCGTTAGAAGGAAATTACAGGTTTGGGGCTCTCTAATAGAATAGAATCTTAGAAAACCTCATCCAAAAATCACAAAGGTACTCAAAGAGTTTTAGCGATGTCCTCTCTGGTGGGCAGACAGACTGAACTATAGGAACCGTGCTCATCAAACTGGCTGGATCACTGTTAACCTAATTTGGAAATCCTTTGGCCTCATTAGCCCGTGTGGACCAAAGAGGCCACATTAACATTATGAAATAAATGTCAGTGCTTAATTAACCCTTACCTGTGAGCCTACCTGTGTCAGCCATTTTGTGAGAGAGCCCGCCCCTCTCCCAACTTCAAACAACAAGGAGAGGATTAGCAGAATCTCCAAGGGGCCGCATGCCAGCACCGGGCCTGGAGACCCCAGTGCACCATCACTGGAAACCTCGATTCACCTTATACTCATCTTGCCCACGTTGAGCCAGTGCACAGAGCCACCAAGTCTCTTAATCCTCTTAGTGCTACGTCAGCCCCACTTTGGGGTTAAAAAGAATAAAAACTGCCCCCACGCAGTTATCACCTTCTGTTTAAAGAGTCCAATAAGATGGTCCTAATATTTGTGGAGCCTAGGGCAAAAGTATAAATGGAAAGCTCCCAGTCCCAACCAAACCTTCTCCGACCCCTCTCTGGCCCTATCTGTAAGTGGCCTCTGACACATGCCTATAGACACCTCAGGAACAAATGTTCGGGTCAGGGGGGAAAAAAGAGAAACTTCTCGTCCTCCAAAGAGCTTGCCCCTCTGCCTAGAAGTGGGGATATCACATGGCAGGGGCCACCGTTAGGAAGAGGACTCTGTGAACAGATCTGTGGAAGCCTTAGAAGGGCTGCTGAAGTGTTGGAAATTCTGCATTTCTGAATCACAGTCTCAAAGATCTCTCCTTGCTACACGATTCTAATCCCAGCCTAGAGGGGACACCCTTTCACACTAGCACAGCGATGGTATTTAATCATTTGCTGAGTTTTGTTGCAAATGTAACATTCAAGATAGTGACCGCTGTTAGAAATGTGCATTGGTTGGGAGGCAGTGATATGCACAGCAGTGGTTTCCAAACTTTTTTTTTTTGTCTCCCATAAGCTTCTCTCTATGGTCTTAAAGCATGAAACAGATGAAAGTGGAATTTCTGTGGTTGAAAGGGGCTAAGAATGGAAGCCCTAAGTGCCTTCCTTCCCTTCTTCCTCCCTTCTTTCTCTCTTTCTTTCCTCCCTTCTCTCCTTCTTTCCGTCCGTCCTTCCTTCCTTTCTTCTCTCTCTCATGCATTCAATGCATCCATTTAACAACCACCCAGTGTGTATTCTAGGCTTGGTGCTTTTAACACAAAGATAGACAGTATCTCTCCTCGCAAGGAGTTTACAGTCACTTTTCCAAACCCTAGAATTTCAAGGGACACATTGTGAAACCCCAACTATAGAAGAAAGAGCTTGAGCCCTGACATTAGATCTGGTCTGAGTTTCTGCCGCTGAGCAGCAGTGAGCGACTGGACTCAAGATTAAAGGAGGCTATAATATTTACTTCACAGGGTTGTGGTAAGAACTGTGATAGTTTATGAAGCAATTAGCATGTAATCACTTCCTTAGATGTTCTTCCTCTCTTCTTTCTCCCCAGTTGGTATTTATATGTATTTTCCTAGTCTAGCTGGTCCCCCTTAAGACCAAGAGACACATATGCAGGGTGAGTGGCCAGTCAGGAGTGGAGTTTGACTCTGGACCAAATGGTAGTTGTCCGGGGGTACAGTATTCATTAATTTGTGCAACAAATGATAATACACATATATTGATGGGAAATGTACAATGAGTGACATAATTGGCACTTATTCCTAATAGTAAGCTGGCCTGAACATCTATCTTGTTATTTACCTCTCTTCCTAACAGATCCTTTTTTTATTATTATTAACCCAATAGTCAACTGAAAATGTCTCTGCGCTAGGAATTAAGTGTTTTTGTGAACAATAGCTCATTTAATCTTTATAATACAAATTTGGGGACACCAGGGCCTTAGAGGTAAAGTCATTTGTCCAAGGTCTCATGGCTAGTAGATGGCAGAACAGGGTTCTAATCCTGCCCGTCTGGCTCCAGTGTCTGGACTCCTAACCACCCCACCCTGCCTCCGCCTCGCACACCTTACATCCAATGATCACTCTTTTCCTGCTATTCTTATTAGAAAGCCCTCCTTTCTTCTCTTCAGTTAATCACATCCTACATATCCTTAAAGCCTACATCAAATCTTACTGAGAGTGTGGAAATGGCCACAGTGGGGTCATAAGAAATGATTTTCCTTGGGTAAGATGGCATTACATTTTTTAAGTCAGCATCTTAGAATACGAAGATTTAGAATTAGCATCCTGATTTCTAAAACCCTTTGAAATCCACCAACCCAGCAACCATCCATTCTGGAGCGAGTTGGTCAACTTCACGTGGCCATGCTGAGACAGTGTATGTTTTTGTAAAGGAAGCGTTAGCAGAGCAAAGCCACACCCATTCACTTATCAAATTATCTAGGGCTGTTTCATGGGTAAGAGTTGCATAGTGAAGCTGCAACAGAGTTTCATAGTCAAGTTGTCACAGTGTGGCCAGTAAAGCCTGTAATATTTACTATTTTGCGCTTTACAGCAAAAGTTTCCTGACCCCTGAGCTAAAATTAGAGACAACCGCCCCTTAAGGCAGGGCTCTCCAGGTGGACAGGCACCCCGCCTTCACCCCTCGCAGTGCTTCCCTGACTCCCGCAGACATCCCTGTTTACCGGGTTTTAGAATCTCTCACCGAGTCAGTTTATGCCTCTTCCTTTCCTTTAACCAAGTTCTGCCCACTGTCAATCAAACCAGCCACATTTACTTGCCCCGGGTTAGTTGCAGAAATGTATCCTTCCTGTTGCAAGTTTGTTAGTTTTGTCTCCGCAGGGCAGGAACGCATTTTTACTTCTTTTGCATGCCCCTAAGGCCTGACAGTACGTGGATAAAACAGGAGACGCTTAGTTAATATTTTTATTTGACTAATTGTCAACCTGAGGTACCCTAACCTTACAAAAGAATAAAGAATACTAAAATAGATGTTTTCTTCAAGAAGAAAACCTCGAGGGGAAGACGCACATTTCCCATCTGACAGCTAGAGAAGCTACCTGTGCCTGTGCCGACTTCATCTAATCACTGGCTGCTCTCGGCACACCAGGCGGGGCGGGGGTGGGGTGTCTCCAGGGGGGCTGCCGCCCACGCCCACTTGCAAGAAGTGCTCCCAGGGTAGTGGCCTCTGTGGCTGGGTCTTGAGGGCTCCTTAATCCACAAAAGCGCCCAGCGCCATATCTGGGAGCAAATTCCTATTACCTCACTTTATGAGCACAGTTATATAAAACAGGATGTGCAGCAAGAACTAGAACAACCAAGGAGCGTGGCCTGGCCAGCCATGTGGTTGGAATATTATTTTTTTCTCTTTAGGTAAGAAAAGCATAGGGAGTAAAAAAAAAAGGGGGGGTGGCGGGAAGGAAGCTGGTTAGACGGCCCGAACGTTTGCTGGCATCCCTTTCTAGTTGTCCAGAGTACCTGCGCTGGTGAGCCACCTCCCTTGGCCTCAGTCCGTTCCTTCCATAGTGCTTTAGTTATTGGTTTGTGGTATTATTTCTAAGATTTCATTACTAAACAAACACGCTTCCAATCTACATGTTTCTTCTCTAAAAGAAAGCAGTAGTAGCATCCATGTCTTCCTGAGGTCTGGGAGCCTAAAATCTTTTTGACATGATCTTATATATCTCTGCTATGATTCATTATTATATATTGGTCTTTCAGCCTGAATCTCAGAGGTAGTGTCTCATTCTCAAGATGAGTGGAGCGAAAAAGGAAGGCATCACCCCAGAGTTGTCCCAAGTATCAGCTACATGACTGAAGGTGGGTACTGTAGGATGCCAACAACAATCTGACAAAGGATGTTACCAAAACAAAACAAAAAACACAAACAAAAAAACAACACTAAAACCACCAAAACAAGCACTTCTTGGTTTTTGGAGCTTTTTAGGTGGCAGAATTGTGGGGAAAAGATCATGGACCTGTACACCCAAATAAAACTATGAATTGATTACCACCAACTCTTGACTCATCTTTAGTGTTATCTCAGCACAACGGGAAACACTGTCATGCCCCAGGGCCTTGGCTCAGGCTCAGGCAGTCTCTCTTGGCATTCTTTCCCTGCTGGCTACAGGCCTGAAAGACTGAGACTTCTTGCTTCTTTCCGTTAGTCACGTGGAACACACAGATCTCTAATGTTGGAAGATGCTTCTCTCCAGAAGAGCAATGTCATTTCCTGAACACCCCCAAAGATGAATGTTCAGCATTTCTCATTTTACAGTCTTTACTGCTAAACGTTACTGAGACCAAAGAGGAGTTAACAACAAAAATAATAATAAAAGTGGAAAATAATAGCATTAACAATAGTACTGACAGTAATAATAATGGTTAGTATTTACCGGGCCCTTCTTATGTCTCATCCATTACCTTGTTTAAATTATTTGATTTACCTTCAGAGTAAGTCAATAACATAGATACTGGGTTATCTTTGTTTTATAGTAAGGTTACTGATGCAGTGATAGGTTAACTTGCAAACTTACAAACTTAAAAAATCCTTAACTTTATTGATGAGATGGTAATATGACAACTGGATTAGACTCTGGGTGTCAGTCTGTTGTTCTTTAATTGTGGATAGATTGTACATCATTCCTTCTTCCCTCCAAGAACCCTCTTCTTCAATCATTAGGATTTTAGAGACAATTATGGCAGAAGAGTAGAAGGCACTTTTCCCCGCAAGTGGATAATTGATTTCTTCCAGGGCTTTCTGACTGTGAAAAATGTTGCTCTCCCTTTCCAAGCTTTCTCATACACAATCTAAACCAGAACAAGCCCACTGCTATCTCCAGAACTTTCTATTGTAATTCCTATCAACTACTAGTAGAAATGAGAAAGATTGAAGTAAGCCTTGTTGTTTAAAGAGCTCTATAATCAGTTTTCCTATAAAAGAACTATAGGAGCGATCTGAGGCAGTCTGTAAGGTTTGGTAAATGCAATAGGGAAATGTACTGGCATGAGTAAGAGATGATCCCAATTTAATTTAACAAGTAGTTCAGAATTCACCAATAATTAGACAATTGCCTTGTGTTTCCTAGAAATATTTTCCAGTCTGAAAAAGCTAAAGATTACAAAATGTTCTGTCTCCAAAGCATTATCACATGAATCAAGATATATTTTTCCACCCACAGGTCATTATTTACCTTCAAAGCAGAAGTCAGAAGCAAAATCCAGAGTAAAACTAATGTTTCATAAAACTCCCATTTGGTGGAATGCTACCATAAAAGTAAAACAACAGTGTTTTAATTGCCAGTCCTAAATGCCTGACCCTCAAAAAACCTGCTTGCCAAATATTGCCTTAAAAAGGAAAAACTACATCCCCCACTAAAGTAGTAGTCAATGTTCAATGTTCCCTGACCCCTCCCCCACAGCTCACACACTCCAATTGTCTTTTCTATGTACATGTGAATGACTAGGTCACTAGAATTTATCATCTGCTGAAAGATCATTTTCTTTATTCATATGTTCTTGAGACTTCTTGAAGTCACCATTTCTATTTGCCCTTATTAGAAAAAGGTTCAAACATAGTAACCAATGGTGATATATCTAATATCTGGGAGTTAATGTTTCACAGGAAATGAGTTAGTAGTACCATGCAGATTAAAGGGCCTGAGGATGAAATCGTCCAATTTGATTACACAGATAATGACATTGGCGCCCTGATTCTGATGACTGAAGAATACATAGACAGCATCTTTGTGAAGAATGATCACAGTCCTTCTTGTTAATAATTAAGACAATATTAACTGACTTGAGATCTGATCTTACCACTTCTAATCGAGAATAAAAAGAGGCAGTTCTAGGCAGATCTCTGGGGCTCCACATTTATTTCAAGATGAACTCTCTTAGGAAAAAAATAAAGAATAAGAAAGTTTTATTTGCTTGATATCTCCCTACACTCTCTTTTTAGAAGTCATTACCTTAGCATAGGCCCCAACGTAAAACTCAAGTTCGTCTGTCCACTCCAAACAAAACCCTGTGCTATCAACTTTTCTCAGTCTTTTAGCAAATCTCAATTTTTTAGAATTGTCTACACAGCTACCTATTAAAAAAGTAAAACAGACAAAAGGCTGTCAAATAAAAAGATAGTATACCTGAAACAATGGTACTAAAAAATACAGGCTCAATAATTATCACTTCATCAACACAGTTATTTCAAGCACCTCGTAAGTGCAGAGAATCATGCTAGTCACAGGCAATATAGAGATTTATCCACATACAGTATTTCTTCTTTTATTTATTCAACTAGAAGCTACTTATTTGCTGATCTGCATGCCACACACAGTGTGGATTCCCAGTTTCTGCCTGGCACATAGTGGGTGCTCAATAAATCTTTGCTGAGTGAATTCAGTCAAATTTTATTGTGCACTGACTATGCCAGACACTGAACCACGTTCTAGGATGAAAGAAGAAAGACACAATCAACAATTTAACAGGAAGCAAGTATCAGCTAAGCTCCCCCAGGAGCTAGAAAAGTGTCTCTGAAGATCTCCAAGGGGAAACGTGATAACTGGGATAAATTAGTCTTCCTATCTATATAATTTTTTGAGTTATAAAAGTAACCTATATTTATTATGGAAAAGTTAGAAGAAGAAAAGAAAAATCATCAATAATTCTATCCACCACAGGAACTAGCTGTGAACATTTTGGTGTATATTTTTCCAAGTTCACTTCCATGCTTAATAGATGTGTTTATGTTTTATTTTTACCAAATGAAATCACATAAAGACTTCTACTCTTTTAAAAAAAACATTAAGAAATGAAAAGTCAAGCCCCCAGAGGGGAGAAAATACTATGTAACATTATGTAAACGTTATAGAAAGTATTATGTATTGTTATGTAATATACATATATTTTATGTATAATAGTCATATAAAACAGAGAACTTGTTTCCAGAAAAAAAAATTTAAAAAGTCTTACAACTCAAGAAAAGGTGAATTAAAAAATGAGCAAAAGATTTGAATGGACACTCACCAAAGAGATATACACATGGCCAGCAAGCATATGAAAAGAGATCTAATGTCATCGATCAACAGGTAAATACGAATTAAAACCACAGTGAGACATCACTACACACTCACATTAGAATGGCCGAAATTAAAAAGAGTGGTGATATTAAACTTAAAAGAGTACAGAGCAACCAGAATTCTCATGCATCACTGATGGAAATGTAAAATTGTTCAATAATTTTGGAAACAATTTGGCAGCTTCCTATAAAGTTAAATGTATACTTAGTGATACACTGATCAGTTCTACTCCTAGAGGTTTACCCAAGAGAAATGAACACACATGCAAAGACTTGTATTTGAATGTTCTCAGCAGCTTTATTCATAATATGCAAAAACTGGAAATCACCCAAATGTCCATCAACATGTGAATAGATAAGTTACTGATTGTCGAAGAAGAATGCAACTCAGCAATAAAAATGACTATTTACACAATATAGGGGGATCTTAAAATCACTCTGCTGCAGAAAAGCCAGATGCAAAAATCTTCATTCTCTAGGAAAGACAAGCTAATCTATGGGGATTGGAGGAAAATCGGTAGTCACCTGAAACCAGGGCTGGCAGTGGCACTGAGTAGAAAAAGGAAAAAGGGAAATTCATGATGACAGAATCTTCCATATCTTGACTCTGATGATTGGTTACATGGTAGTATAAATTTTTAAATTTTTATTTTTTTAATGTTTTTTTTATTTATTTTTGATACAGAGAGAGACAGAGCATGAGAGGGGGAGGCACAGAGAGAGAAGGAGACACAGAACTGGAAACAGGCTCCAGGCTCTGAGCTAGCTGTCAGCACAGAGCCTGACGTGGGGCTCGAACCCACGAACGTGAGATCTGAGCTGAGCTGAAGTCAGAGGCTTAACCGACTGAGCCACTCAGGCACCCCTATAAATTTTTTTAAAATCACATTGAATACCTAAATTGTGTCCATTTGATGTTACGTAAATTATATGTCGATAGAGTTAATTTAAAAAATTGATTCACATTAAGCATGCTGCCTTTTCAACCTGATAGTAACCTAAAAAACATAGCAACAATTATCTTCTGTGTCAATATAAGGATATCTCTGCCGTGGTGTATGATGGCTTCAAAATATTCCATATGGTTGCTATGCTACTATTTAATTCCATTATTTACCTGTAGGCCAATTAAATTTTAACCAATTTTTTTTTACCATTTTGTTACCACATAATACTATGTTGCTCATCTTTGAAAGTATGAGTTAAATTTTAAGTTACAAATTGAGGAGCATTAGATGGTGAAGCAAAATGAGGCATTCAAGTCAAAGGAAGAAACAGTCAGAAAATGACCACAGACACCGAGCATATTGCCCATTTGGAGAGCTTCAAAAGGTCTTTTTGACCAGAGAGGGTAAGATGCAGGGCATCAAAGGTGATGAGGGTGAAGTTGCTAAGATTTAGACCATGAAGTGCCTTCTGAGGAGGAGATCTTGCCATTTGCAACAACATGGATGAATCTGGAGGACATTATACTAAGTAAAATAAGCCAGACAGAAAAATACATGATCTTACTTATATACGGAATCTAAAAAAGTGGAATATGTAGAAGCAGAGAATAAGACGGTGTTTTACCAGGGATGAAAGCTGGGAGAAATGGGGAGATGTTGGTTAAAAAATAGACAGTTGCAGTTTTGTGCGATGATAAGTCTACAGATCTAATGTGCAGAATGACGATAGTGAATAATACTGTATTCTATACAGGTAATTTGCTAAGAGTAGATTTTAGGTGCTCTCACTACAAAAATAAGATGGCAACTATATGTGGAGATGGATATGTTAATTAGCTTGACAGTAGTAATCATTTCACGATATATATGTACACCAAAACTTCATGATGTACACCTCAAATATATATAATTTTTGTTTTAAATTAAAAATAGAGGAATTTTCAAAAAGAAACTTTGAAAATAAAAATACCCCACAACCCAGCAATTGTACTACTAGATATTTATCCAAAGGATACAAAAAGGCGGATTCAAATGGGCATATGAACCCCAATGTTTGTAGCAGCACTATCAACAATAGCCAAACTATGGAAGCAGCCCAAATGTACATTGACAGATGAATGGATAAAAACGATGTAGAATGTGGAATATTACTCAGTGATCAAAAAGAATGAAATCTTGCCATCTGCAGCAACATGGATGGAACTAGAGTGTATTAAGCTAAGTGAAATAAATGAGTCAGAGAAAAAGATTATTACATGATTTCACTCAAATATGAAATTTGAGAAACGTAACAGATGAACATTCGGGAAGGGAAGGAAAAATAAGTTAAAAACCAGAGAGAGAGACACACCATAAGAGACTCTTAAATATAGAGAACAAACTAAGGGTTGCTGGAGGTGAGGTGGGGGAGAGGGACTAAACCAGGGAGGGGCATTAAGGAGGGCACTTGTTGGGAAGAGCACTGGGTGTTACATGTCAGTGATAAATCACTGGGTTCTACTCCTGAAACCAATACTACACAGTACTTTAACTTGAATTTAAATACAGTTAAAAAAATAATGAAAAATTTAAAAAAAGAAAGAAGTTTTGATTTCTCTGAAAGTAAAGGGAGAATATCCGATTTTCAGACAAGTGACACAGTTCGATTTGTGTTTTAGAAAGATCACTTTGACATCAGGGTGGAGAGTAAATTGAAGACTCATCCAATTATTATAGTAATTCAGGGGAGAAACTACGGATACCTGAGGTAAGACCATGAAGGGGTGTGGAGGGGATAGTTCTCATGGAGACATAGGAGGAGACGGGGTACGGAAGACCAAGAAACCTAGAACAGCTCCCAGGAAGCAGAAGGTGGAGAGAAGAGGTTTAGCAAAGACAAAATATTATAGTGGTCTTTTTCAGACTCTGAAATCCATTTCCAAGCTGGGGCGGATTCACGGGTGTGATATATTCAGCAAATTCATACAGGCAACACGGATGGGCCTGAAAAACAAACCCTTTCACTTATATTACTGTGTTCTGGTGAGTTTTAGAAATTGAATTATTTTTTGCTGTTGCTTTGCTGTTGCCGTGTACGGTGAGGCTGTTATCTCAAATATGATACGTACCTACTGACTGGCTAGGTAATAATGTGTCTGATAATTACTCTGATATCCCATTTGAACATATTTTATTTTTACAATTTCTACTCAGTATGGGTTTTTATTTTTCTCAGGAGCATATATTTATTTTCCACATCTCCTCTTAAGATTGAGCGTAGGTAAACTTCTTTTATAAGGTTTATAGTGTGCAAACATATATTCCTTTTTATACTACTGGTCTATTTATTGGATTAACTAGAAGGATTTGATGTGAAAGCTTAGGATGATATTGAAAACACCTCACTTCTATTGTCGCTAAGAAAATCAGCTTTAGAACTAGAGAGACCTTGTATTGGGCATTATGTATAGACCTTTAGCTTTTTTATCACAGCTGTTCTTTGTTGCCATGACAACAGAATTAACCATTTCATTAATATCCCTGTGAAAAGACACATTTATGCATGTCTGACTTCGAACGTAGTCTCTGTTCAGATCTCAAGGTCTTTGACATGTTTATGTCCTTCTTTTTACCCCCCAATATTTTGCTTAATGCTTCCACAGTATATTTAAAGCAAAGCTTTATATTTTTAGACTTAAATTTCTATTGGCTACATTGGTTTGGCTGCTTTCAAATGTCCCCTGAGTGGTGAAACAGGCTTCAGAATCTGACGCCGGTGAAAGCAATAGGAAAGGAAATTTAATACAAAAGAAAACAGTTACCTGTTATAAGGAAAGTCACTTGTTTGTTTTTTTCCTTCTTTTGGACTCCACTTGGTGAAATGGTGTTACTATAAATACTGAAGAGTAATCCCTCCTCAAAATGGGTGATCCAGCTGTTTCTGTTGCTGCTAAAAGCAGGTCGTGTGCTGATTGCCATTGTGATGAAAAGGCAGGAAAAAATTTCCTAAAATAAGTAAAATCCATTATTTTGAAAATAAGATACCAGGAGAATAACTCTGCCCATTCCCCTAAAGGTATGATGATTCTACATGTTTCTATCTACCTTATCTTTTAAAGGAAAAAACAACACTGTGTCTTAATATTGAACTCTCTGCCATATTCCTATTTTTACAGACCGGTGCAGAAACTCACTAATTAACATTAAAGCAGCTTGAGGAAGCTGTTGGTTCTGTTTTCTATTCATTCACCTTAGTTAAATAAGTAGAATTACTTCCTCCATAACTATTACTGTTATTAATTTCTGCCTTTTCTGAACACCTATGCATTAAGCCACTTTGCAAAGTGCTTAAAATGCATTAGCTCATCTAATAAGTAACACGAGCCAACAGCTGTGTGAAGAAGGTACCACTATCCCCATTTCATAGCTAAGAAAACTGAGACTCAAAGAGAACTTGTGTAAAATTTTACAGCTCCTAAGTAGGATGTGAATCTTCATCTGTTAGACCTCCAAGCCTGTACTAGTATCCGTTAGGGCAAAGTGACGCCCTTGGCTCTTCGTTTCTGCTCATATAAATATTGTAACAACACTTAAAATATTTACATTCCCTCCAAGGCATTTTGTCCTGGAAGAGGGAAAAGAGTCTGAAGGAATATTATTCGTAATAATTAAGCTCATAAAACAAGAAGGCAGATTTGAACCAATGACATGAAATCTTTACAAACCAAGGAAGGTTCTGAGCGACTCGCTGCACACATATGAAGTCTTGAATGTTGAATACCAGCCACTGAAAAAGAAGAAAACTTTCTTTCAAAACACAATGATTTTTTTTTTTGCTTTTTAAAACTTTTTTGAATTTCCCCCATTTATATCACAGCTTTAGTGAGCTATAATTCCAATAACATAAAATTCATCTAAAAAGTACAATTCAACGGTTTTTAACATGTCCACCAATCTGTGAAACACCAAGGAAACACCGTGCCCACTAACAGTCACTCTCTTTTTCCTCCAGCCCTCCCTTCCCCGCATTGCCCCTAGCACTAGGAAACCACGCATATACTTTTTATCTTTATATATTTGCCTATTCTGAGCATTTTATAAAATTGGAATCATATATTATGCAGCTTTTTGTGCCTGACTTCTTTCGCTCCGCGTAATGTTTTCAAGGCTCATCCATGTTATAACAGGTATCAGTATTTGGTTTCTTTTTATAGCTGAATAATATATGATTCAAATGATACTGCTGTGAACATTTGTGTACATTTTGTGTGTGGACATAGGTTTTCATTTTTTCTTGAGGCTCTGTTTGATCTTAAGTCATTATTATCTTCCAGAAAGATGGAATTCAAACATCTTCTGATGACTAAAGCCCTCATAGAATTCCAAACTATAATCCACATCAATGCTTTACTTCTACTTCTATGAGTTATGGATTAGAGACAGAGCAATTAGTTCAGATTCTTAGCCACATTAGTCAGGATTCTTAGCCACCTATAACTTTCACAAAGATAGTCAACTAATTTTTTTCCAAGTGACAATTTTCTAAGTTATGTAAAGCCCTAAATTTAAAAAAATACAAGAAAACAGTTTCCTAAAATAACATTTATTATTGAATTCTCAGATAACAATAATCTATCTTATCTATTTATCAAATATGCATTTTGGAAACACTACTTCTTCAATGGAACTAAATACTTGGAAAGTAAGAGAGGGGGAGGGGAAGGAGGAGGAAGAGGAAGAGAAGAAGAAGAAGGAGAAGGAGAAGGAGAAGGAGAAGAAGGAGAAGGAGGAGGAGGAGGAGGAGGAGGAGGAGGAGGAAGAGGAAGAGAAAGAGGAGAAGGAGAAGAAGGAAAGAAGTGTGTGCACTCTATTTTTCACTTTTAAGTACTAATCATGAGAAAGATTCTCCAACTTCCTTCTCTCCCACTGCTGACAAAGTCAAGACCTAACCTTTAATAGACTAAAGGGAGTGGCTCTGACTTCTTTTTCATTTAGTTATATGCTTCTGCTCATTAAAAGCTCAGAAGGTTTTGTAACTAGAAATAAGCTCATAGTTTATTTTCTGACAAAGAAATTCTGTAGGTCTCTCCTACTGGTAGGCTGTTTCTTGTATGGTATGGCAGAGTTTATCTTTGGTCCAAACTGTATAAAGAACCATGAAAATCATAATCTTTTTCTAAAGTACAAGGGATCCAAAGGACAGTTAAGAGTGAATTCTTGGTATTTCTAAATGATGACTTTTGTGGGTCCCAAGCATAGTGTTAATGTCCATTTCAGAATCCAACAGAAATTGCATCAGCTAATAAGGTAAATGAGTTTTTTAACAGTCGCTTCTCATCTCTGCACAAGAGGGCAGCCTTTCACCAAAACCAAGGAAACACTTGGGCAGGACATTTTGCTAATTTGTATAAAGACCCTTCCAATCATAGAACCTCCGAGGAGAAGAGGCCTGTAGTGTTAAAGAATGAAGAAGTTATGAGATAGTTAATAACATGTGCCATCGATCCCAGAAAATATCTGCCATCTAGATCACCATACAAATGTTTGCAGCTTCAGTGACATTTTATCTTTATTGTTACATAAATGTTTGAATTTCTTAAACTGCTGTGGACAAGTATAAACTTCTGAAATTAATGCTAAGGATAAAGTTGTTTTTTTTTAAACTGCTCCTAAAATCAAATTGCTCAGCCTTTAAAGGCAGTACTTTTCCCCCCTGTATCTCACATGGATGTTTTCTTATTGGTTATCCCTAATCAGATTTCAAGGATTTAAAATCAAATTGCCAAAATCAATTTGAAGTGAGTAATAATTCATATTGGGACAATTATAAATTTAAATTATAGAATACAGTTGAAAAGATTTACCAAGAAATTAAGAGAAGCCAAAAAAATTTGCTATAATGCACACACTTTCAAAATAATTAACCACGCTTGACAGGAAATGCGTGATTTAAATGTATTATGATGGCACTCAGAATGCTATTAAAAAACAGGGTTAAAGTTAATTTGTCACACAGAAAGGTAAATGTAACTATTTTTATGCCCAAAGCTTTGCAATAATGTTTTCGTTAGTATAAACTAACCACAGCTCCCTGGTTTTTTCTCTTAAAGTTTATGGAACTTTCAAATAAATATTTCACAGGAAATTACTGTCTCCAAGTATATAAAGGGTTTTATATGAAGGATGCTGATCAGTTGTTCTCCATGGATACCGAGAAGCAGCAAACAAGCAGAAATTGGTTTAATATAGTAGGAGAGATTTCAATTGGACACAAGGCAAAACTTCTTGACTATCATGGTGATAAAGAAAAATTGGGGAAACCTTTTCAATAATTTTTCAAAGATAACTGTCAAAAAATAGCCAGTGAAATGGATAGGAGATGTCTTTACTTTTATCACTTATATTAATAAAGTTGAGGACCAGACAGGGAAATTAATATACACCTAATACTATTTCCACCATTTTATTTGTTTTTCAACAGAAGAAGTCATTTCACACTAATTAATCAGCTAATAAGGTAAACAAGGAAGAGCATTGCAATGTCCATTAAGTTTAGTTTTGTAAATAGAAACAAGCAAATTTCCTTACAACCCAGTTAAGAATTTGATGAACACCAGACTTACCTTTTACTCTAGATCACATTGACTTGGGGGAGGGAGGAGGATTTTTCTAAAAAGGCAGCCAATGTAAAGACGTGCTTTCATTCTCACTTGCGCAGCAAATTTTATTAAATTGAAAGCTCCTAAAATGTAGGGATAGCAGACGGCAGGCACGCTGCCTGGCACACAGTAGGGTTGCAGGGTACGTCTACTGAATTATGGCTTCATAAACTGCATTTTTTTCCGTTCCATTAGAGAATCCTTTTCTTAAATGACAGCAGAACTAGAGACAGAGCTCAAGCTAATCTAGACAAAGCCAAGCTAAGCAGTTTGACTGTTTGTAAAGCCCGTTCATAATCTATATAAACCCGTACTACTTTTAGCTTTCTCTTTAGCACATCATACTAACCAACTACTTGCAGAGTCTTACCCTACTGAGAGTAAACTTCATTCGACTGCAAGTATTTGTCTAACATTTACTCTGTGCAGGACACTGTGCCAGGTGCTGGGGACGCAGCTGCAAACAGGGTAGGCACAGTTCCTGCCCTCTGGAGCTTACACTCTAGGAAGTGTAAGCTATTAAGTTGGCAGTGAAACATTTATCATTTCTGTAAGTGCTCCAAAGGAGAAGTATCGGGTATTAGGAAAGAATTTAATGGTTGGGTTCAGGTGTGGTCACAGAGCCTGCTAACAGTAGCCGAAAATGGTTACAGGATAGATTGGGTTGATACTGAGAACTGATTTTTTTTAAGTTTATTTATTTATTTAGACAGAGCAAACATGAGCAGGGGAGGGGCAGAGAGAGAGAATCCCAAGCAGGTATCCCAAGCCCCAATGTGGTGCTTGAACTCACAAACTGTGAGATCAGGACCTGAGCTGAAATCAAGAGTCAGACACTTAATCAATTGAGCCACCCAAGTACCTCCTGAAAATTGATTTCCTAAACTGAGATCTAAAGGATGAGAAGGAATAGCTACATGAGGAATTAGGGGACAGTTTAGGGGGAAAGTTGTATCTCAGGCAGGGTGGAAGGGGATATGCAAAGACGTAAATCGGGGGAAAGCATGGCACTACAGAAGGAAGAAAATAAAGGCAAAGTGGAAAAAATGGAGAAGGAGGGGAAGCTTCTGATCCTGATCAAAAGAATGAACAAGGCATCAAAAAAAAAAGTGTAAAGGATCAAATTAAGGTGCTACCTTCTGGGGTGAGGCTAACTCCCCTTGGTTTCTCTCCCCTTTCAGGACCAAAACTATGCTTTGTCAGCCCCCACAACAGACTCCTCCACGCCCACCCCTTCCTGGCCACTTGTCGGCACCTGCTCTCCAGTAAAAGTGAGGCATACTCCAGTGTGGTTGTTTTTATGGAATTTACTTGCCTATGGAAGCATCCCTTTGAGGATTTAATCATAACAGCGAACATTCTTTATCAGAGCAATGCTGAAATAGGAGGCATACATGGTGCATAATTCTTGAAAAGCCCATCATAGGCTTGGGTCTTTATAACAAAATAAAGCTCCATATTAAACTATCAGGGATTACACTTCTGTAAAATAAATTAAATAAACGGCCAGCAAGGGTGTTTTACACAATTTATTGGTGCCCTCTGCAGTCAGTGCTACATCTCATTAGTGGCTGTGTCACTCATGAAAAATGTGGCACCCATCAGCATCGCTCATTAACCTAAAGCATGTGCCCACACATCAAATATATATTTTTTAATTATGGGAACATGCTATAAAGCAGTGCACATGTGCCATGAACAGCAAAGGGCATTCTAACCTCTCCAAGCCTCTTCTTGATTTTTTTTTTTTTTACCAAAATGGTGAATAAGATACTGTTCTCATCCTTTCAAAGTTTTTGCTCTCTACCGACTTTTTCCTCTTGCATTCATTGCAATAATCCAGACTTTGCCAATTTTTTTCCTTCCTGACATTTCATTTTTAATTAAAAATGACATTTTAATTAAAAGGAAACATATGTAGAATAAACAGAATACCTCACCAACAGCAGAGACTGGGGTTGTCCTGTCAGCCCAGTTTTAGCCTTTCTGGCTCACGCAAGGCTGCGCTGGGCTTCTCCACAACTGTTGCCAAGGCACGTTCTTGACAGAGAAAAAGAAAGACTTTTTAAGGTGGTCATCAAACCAAATTCCACCTACATCCAGAAGTCCCCAGGAGGTGCTGAGGGTGAAAAATGGAGAGACTATACCCACTCAAAACTGTACAGTCCAGGACTTTCAAGGCTGGGAAAATCAACCTTTCTTCTATTCAAAATATTAAAACTATCGCTTTGGTGAGAGACCCCAGTTTTACAACTTTTCATGTTTACAGATGGCCTGATTTGGCAATCTTAAATGTTAAGGGAATTAGGAATCTGGCAGGAGGTAAGCATAGCCAAAAGTAAAGTATTACAATTTAAAACCAACCACCCTTCTATGAGCAGCCGCGACTTAGGAAGCTGTGCCTTCCCAGAGCCTTCTTGCCTCTCCTCTGAGAGCTGGTGCTGGACGGGTCCCTGGCTGGGGGTGCGGAGGGGTGCACCAACCCTCTCCCTGGAGTGGGCTGACTCCCTGCACAAAAGCATATTGTGGTGTGGCAGGGAACAGCATCAAGACTGCACAAAACGACAAAGAAAGAAGCTAACAATGGATGAACACTGAATGAAGGACAAGGAAATGATTCTTTAAACAAAAACACCAAAGAACATGAATTGGCCCATGTCCTCAGAAAGTTACACGGGGATGAGGATCAATAGGAATCACAGTGATGGCCCAGCTCTCCCCAGATATAACGCACGTTTTCGGACAAGCATAAGGGCATTGGGACAGATGAAAATCAGTCACGAACAGTCACTGTAATTATAACCCAGCGCAAAGGGAAGAAGGAAAAGAATATAATTTTGTGGCATCTCCTAGATGCCAATGAACTGCTTTGTCATTCCATCCAAAGAAGAATTCCTTACATCAGTGTCATGGATTGAAATCAGTGCCCCCAAAGAAATATATTAAAGTCCTGACCTCCAGTGACTCTAAGTGTGAATTTATTTGGAAACAGGGTCATTGCAAATGTGATTAGTTGATTTAAAATGAGGTCATACTGGAGACCTATAGGTTTCAGAAGGAACATTTCATACTTCTGGCTCCCCAAACCATGAGATAATAAATGTGTTATTTTAACCACTCAGTTTGTAATGGTCCAATTACAGCCCCAGGAACCAATACCATCAGGTGTAACAATCTTGGCACATTACAGGGGAAAAATGAGGCCTAGAAATCTGAATTACTGTCTTAAAATCCCATCCTTATTGAGGGGCCCAAATCAAGCTGACACAAAGCTTTGTGCTTCACCAAATATTACAATGCCTTCAGGCCTTTAGACAGGTATCCAATAGGAATTCCATAATGACATGAAGAGTTCATGACTTTGAAACACATAAGAGGCTAATATTAATGAAACAGTTCACTCCCCATGTTTTTACCCCCCCCCCCATCACCTCGTGTGAAGAAAAACCACATAACCATCAGACTGGATTCTTTCAACATGTATTTACTAAACTCCTATTATCTGTTTCTTCGGGTATTGTTCTAGGAACTGCCTTCAAAGATTTTGCAATGAATCTGGGAAAGCATACATGCAAAATTAGGTTAAAAAGTACCCTGGCGTCAAGGACGGTAGTACAGAGTTATATACCTGACATATATTGGGGACTAAAGAGCTGAGCAGGGCGATCACGAATGGGGCTAGAATTCATTCTCTTAGATGTGCAAGCTAGCAAATTAAATATGTATTAAAGGGAATTTTTATTAGCAATGATCATTTGTGAATGGATTCTTCAGAGAAATTGTGAGAGAGATCTATATGAATATGTGAAGCAGCTCTGTGTTCTCACAGTCATCAGCCACTCAGTTGTCCAAAACAAGCTTGTGTATAATGAGAACCAACCCACCCATCTCCATGCACAGATTGGATACTGAGGATGGAAACTCTTCATTCCTTACACACACGCATAATTTATTATTGATATTAACATGATTTACTCTTCTATTGTCTTCATTAGTAAAACTTTACCCTTCTGGGAGACCCTACCTCAGGCAAATAGCTTGATTGCTCATTAGAGAAACTTCTGGAAATAGACACCAACTGTTCCTTGGAAAGCATCAATAGGTTTGTGCCCTAAGAGTCTTCCAATTCCTTCCTTCAAAAATTCTCACCTTGCTGTTTCCACCAATCCTGGATGGTTGTACGGGGATCCTTATTCAATCCTATGAAGTCCCCATATGGAAACACATCTTAAACCAAAGCTTAAACCCTCAGTAAATTCAAACCTGATTTTCCGCCCCAGACACAATCAAAGTTCTATTGAGAGGGTATTCTCTCTTACCTCAGTAAACAATTGGTAAAAGAGAAACTGAATCATATTAAAAATTTAAGAGATATTTGGGCAAAAATCGATTCAAATCAGGAGGTGACCAAACCAGAAGTGATTAGAAATACTCCACCAACAGGAACAAAGAGCAAGACTTTACAGAGAAGGGGTAGAAATCAAGCAGAGAAATTATTTGATGGGCTACACCTTAAGTCCTTGCATTATTTGGGAAAGCCTAGTTGGCTGTTTGTGATTGGTTGCTCTTAGGTTTTGATTTCTTGACCTTGAGGCATTTACAAGCTCAGGCTTCTGGTTTGCTTACATGGGCTACTCAGGCCTTAAAGCCGCCTCAGTCTACTGACCTTCCTGTTTAATTACTTTAACATAGTAAACTAAATTTTATCTCAACAAGTTGTGCTAGGCTGATGATATTTGGGAAGCTAGCATTTAACAATAATAGTGAACAAAGAAAAGGGGAAAGGTGTAAAGAGGAAATAACAACTTTAGTTTTTAACCCACTGAAATTTAGGTGTCTGAGAAACAACAAAGTAGAGAAGTCCATAAAGGCAGGTAAAGGGAGCTTAAGAGGAAGATTTGAACAGGTCTGGAGGCATTACCGGGATCACTCAAGGAGTAGGTGGAGTGTGATACAGAAGGAACCTGGGCAGAAAGCTGAGAAGGATTCATTGTAAAAGGAAGGGGTGAAGGAGAGAACCCCCAGAAAGGAGACTAAAAAGTAAAAGGATGGGGAAAAAAATCCAGAGAGTTAGCTTTCATGGTGCCCAACAGTAAGTAGACAGTACTTTAAAAAGTAAGGCGCAGTCCACAGCGCTAAATATTTCAGAAAGGACACACACACACACACACACACACACACACACACACACACACTAAATATGGTGGAATCTACCACAGAGTATCTTCCAAAAGGAGAGCTAACTCAAAATCTAATTAATGATCAAATGATCTTAAACTCTTCAAGACAATTTTACTCCATTGCAATATACATCATCAACTTTCGGGCATGTAATTCCGATCTCTGAGGAAAGAGTGAGCTCTAGCTGATTAAGAACAAAGTGGTTTTCATGAAAATAAACAAACAAAAAGGGTTGTCACCTAAATTACATGATGCAAAGAAGGGCTTAGTTTTAAATTTCTTTAAGTAAACCTCAGTTTTCCTGGAGCTATTTAATTATCAAGCTTGTTCCACTGTATTACCTTAATCCCTGATCGAAATGAGAAAACAATATGTTTTTTTCTGGTCATTTCATAATCATTCATTAAAACAGTGAGATCATTTACACAAGCTAAATTCTCATCCCCAGTCAGTCTCCCAAATGACTAAGTGGCATATCCCTGGCTGCTAAACAAAAGCTTTTCTCTTAAAGTACTTAACTTTCTTTGGTTTTGTTTTTAAGCAAAGGGATTTATCAGGTTCTGGGCTTTGTTTTGCATTTGAAGCTTTAGCTACTTGATCAGCTTTAGATATCTCCATTTGTTTTTCAGCCAGAGCCTCCTAGAGAGTCAGGACAAGTGAGGAGTGATTTGCCATGTATGGCCAAGCAAGTTTGGGGTTCTTCAAGCTCCTTCTCCTTCCCCGGATGGGCAAACATATAGCACCCTGTGGATTTAAAAGTTAGGGGCACCTGGGTGGCTCAGCCGGTTAAGTGTCCAACTTCGGCTCAGGTCATGATCTCACAGTTTGTGGGTTTGTGCCCCGCATCGGGCTCTGTGCTGACAGTTCAGAGCCTAAAACCTGCTTCAGATTCTGTGTATACGTCTCTCTCTCTCTCTCTCTCTCTCTCTCTGTCTCTCTGCCCCTCCCCTTATCGTGCTCTGTCTCTCAAAAATAAATAAACATTTAAAAAAGATCACTTACTGGTGCTGGTATTATGTTGACACTGCCTGATTTACTGACCTTAGGAAATAATTTTGACATCATACTAAATTATCTTTAGTAATCTTGGAGCATCAAGACTTTATTTAGATGTAAATTGTAGTCAGTGACAACTGTCCATAAACTACCTAGGACATCTAGTTGCATTCATCAGTGTTCGATGAAAGAAAAAAATCTAACCAATCATTAAAAATCATTATCACCATGGAGGAAAATGCCAAATATATATCTTCAAAAATAAAGATCACCATAAGCCAATCCAGAAATCATTGAATTAGTCCTTTTTGGCTGCTCACCAGCCCCAAGGCATTGAACCAGCTGGTGGGCAAGGGGGACGGAAGGGTGGTAAGAGAAGTGCTGTATAAGCTGCTTATCCCCTGGAAAGGTTTGTTTTTTTAATGTGTATTTTTAAGAGAGAGAGAGAGAGAGAGAGAGAGAGAGAGAGAGAGAGAGAGAGCGTGAGTCGGGGAGGGGCAAGAGAGGGAAACGCAGAATCTGAAACAGGCTCCAGGCTGAGCTGTCAGCACAGAGCCCAGCTCAGGGCTTAGACTCACATTCCATGAGATCATGACCTGAGCCGAAGGCTGACGCTTCACCCACTGAGCCGCCCAGGCGCCCCCACCCTAGAAAAGTTTAGAATTGGAGTCCTGTGGGACAACTGTTAGTTTGGAGCATGATGCCAGGTTATCTTTAATATGATTTCTTTTACAGTGCATTTTAAAGTTCCTGTGCGTTATCCGATATACACATGTACATATAAATAAGTACCCAACATACACATGCTAAAGAACAAGAGCCCCAAAGGAATAGATTAAGCATTCTGTTCACCTTTGGAACCAAAATGCTAATCCCAGGGCCTGGCACCAAATAATTACTTAAAAAGAGTTGCTTGGAGGAACAAATGATAGCATTATTCCATTTGTGCTGTTATTATGGTTGTTATGGTAGATATAGAGAAGATATTGAGGACAGCTAAGTAATTCATTTTCAATTACCTCCAGGATGGTAGTAGAGACCAATATCAATAAATCCACACCATTTTTCTTCAGTGACCCTGCTGTTTCATACTAAGAACATGTTGACTCTAAGGATGCTAATAATAGCATTCTTCCACCAAATTATTCCCTCCCATTTAGACTCTGTATTTTATATTCAAGAAGTTATCAGTAAAGTTACGACTAAGTAGCCTTATTTGAGGGCATTTTTAGGTCATATAAAATGGTCCCACTTTCAAAGTGCCAAGAGCTATTTTTGCTGAGGCATAAGACACAGTACTCGATGGTGAATAGTATTTAGAAGTCATTACACTAAAAAACATTATTTTTTATTTTTAAAAAATGTTCTTAATCTATTCATTTCTGAGAGACAGAGACACAGAGCATGAGTGGGGGAGGGGCAGAGAGAGGGAGACACAGAATACAAAGCGGGCTCCAGGCACAGAGCCTGATGTGGGGGTCGAACTCACAAACTGTGATACCATGACCTGAGCTGAAGTTGGACACTTAACCAACTGAGCCACCCAGATGCCCCTAGAAAAGCATTATTTTTAATAGCATAGTGGAGTTGAAGTTTATACATGACTTATACTTTCTAGTTCAGGTACAAATGAAACAAATATAACGTAGGGGGAAAGCACTAGTCAGAATCTGGAGTCCATTCAAGACCATGTTTTCCTCTCCACACCATGTGACTTCAGGTAAGTCACTTAACATGTTTCTTCAGCTGTAAAACAGCATAATAATCCCTGTTTCACAGGATTTTTGTGGGTATTGAATGAGATGATGTGTGTTGAAGCTCATGTTTAATTATATCTAATTCAATTAACATTTTGCTGGTGCTATGTGAGAAATACTCTCATTTCTGAAAGTGTAATGTGCCAGTAACAAGTTAGACAAGCACTAATGCCATTGTCTTAATAAAACTGAGGTAACCAAAGTTACTTGAATCATGATATATAGTATATACCTAAGTAATAAAGGAAATCCCTTATAATTATATTGACTGGAGAAGTGTGTGTGTGTGTGTGTGTGTGTGTGTGTGTGTGTGTGTTTAATACTTTCTACACTGAAGGCCCAGAGCCTGAAAGATTGCCAAAAATTTCATCAGGAGACACTGAAGTGATAGTAAAATGGGCCAAACATTGAACAATTAGCTCAAGCTCTTCATTAGCCAATGGATCTACTTCATTTGTGATTGTGATCCAAAGAGGGATGGAAATGAACTCACAACCAAGACAGAGAAGGAAGTGAACCCAGGGAGTCCCTTCAGGGAAGCCAAGAGAAAGTTTGTAAATTTTTCAAAGTGTGGCCCATTTCAGTATCACTTCAATGTTCCCTGATGAAATTTTTGACATCTTCCTTTGGACTTTCAGTAAAGAGTGAAGATCCTTAACTAACTAACTAACTAACTAAATAAATAAATAAAATAATTAAAAGAAAAATAAAAAGTAAAGCCGTATGTTTCTTCACACAGTGGTGTCCAGTCACTATAATTAACAAGAAAGCTGCATCTTTTTTTACCAGTTTCCTATGCTATGCTAGAAGTGTACCAAGTATATAATTTAAAGGGTGATTGCATCTTCAGTCTGTCTCCATTGACAACTCCTTTCCAAGAATCAGTCTTGAATCTACTCCATGCTTATTTTGTAATGCCCTTCTTTTAAAAAATACCCTATAATTAATCTTATCCTCACTCTCCTGGCCATCAACACCAAGCTCCTCAGAAGAAGAGGCTTTCCTTACTATCCTCACTTTTTTGGTGTCCTATTCTTTCTTTAGCCGGGTATCATTTGGAAATAATTCCATGTATTACTACTTCAGTGAACCACTTACTTAAAAATACCATTGATGTTCTAATTATCAAATATCTTTTTGTTCTTTTCTCACCAATCATCGTATTTTATATTTCTGCACTTGACATCACCCTCTTTTTCTGTAAAGTCTGATCTTTCTCGTGGTATCAGAAATCCACTTTCCATCTTGTGGCTCCATCCTCTACTACAACCTCTAAATTCTCTACAAGTGGCAGTTGCTTCTCAGCCCAGGCAACTGGAGGGCTTTCTATCCCCAGGACCATGGCCACCTGTGAACACACCTTCATTGCCGTCAAGCCTGATGGGGTCCAGCACAGCCTCATGGGAGAGATCATCAGGTGTTTTGAGCAAAAGGTATCCTACCTCATTGCTATGAAATTAATTCAAGACCTTCTCAAGGAACATTACATTGATCTGAAGGGCCATCTTTGCTGGCCTGGTGAAGTACATGCAATCAGGGCCCACAGTCACCATGCTCTGGGAGGGGTCGAATGTGGTGAAGACAGGCCCAGTGAGCTTCAGGGAGACCACCCCTGAGGACTCCAAGCCTGGGACCATCATGGGGACGTTTGCATCCAAGTTGGCAGGAACATTATCCAAGACAGTGACTCTGTGGAGAGTGCAGAGAAGGAGATTTTCTGGCTTGTGGTTTCAGCCTGAGGAGCTGGTGGATTACAAGAGCTGTGCTCAGAACTGGATCTATGAGTAAGAAGAGAGGAGACTTGAGTGCTTTGCTCGCTCCATTTCCTCTCCCTCGCATGGGCAGGGGGCCAGGCACTAGCAAATTCAGTTATTTTTAAGAACTTCCTTATAATCTGGAGGGGAACTCTTGGGGCTGGGAGTGCTCTCTGTACAGGGCTATGTGCTAGCCTTAGAATAAAATGTTTCATCTCTGTGCCCCAAAATATGTACATGACAGACTATGTGGAAAATTTCTTAAAGACTAACATAGTGTATTATTTATGTATCTCACACAATACTTTGCACAGTGTAGACTTCAAGTAATGCTACTTAATTGAATTGTTAAACTGCTTGCATTAGAAAAGTTCTACTTTCCATTTCTTCTACTTTTTATACTTCTTGCTAAATTTTACTCTCATAAGCTCAAATGTAATCACAAATTAGGGTGACATATAAAACTGTTGGTTCTTGAAAATTAAGCCCTGGAAGTATTTTAATTTTATTATGAACCAAGAAGCTGTGTCATTTTTTTCCTAAGAAATTAATTATACCTTTAGATGAGAGGCTATCGTAGTGCGATTTCTAGACCACTGATGGCCCACAAGTGCCCTCTGAGTGGTCTTCAGGCTCATCGCTCGTAGTTTGCAGGTTTATAATAAGACACCATCTGTGCTTTTGTTGCCGCCATGACTTCATAATCTATTTACGATGGTCAATAAAATTCAAATATTACTTCAAGGGTACACCATTCATGCCATTAATTCTAAAATTTATTTTATTCTTTGGCTGAGAAAAAGTGGGCAGATGAAGGGGTTCACTGGAGTTTATGTCCAGCAACTGACCTGCAGATTGGTCAAGTGTGGTCGCCTTTCCTTCATAGTGCCTCTGGGCAGGAAAGGTTGAAAATCCTTCAAGACTTTCTCACCTAATCTGTGACATCACAAACCTTAGGTTTACTGTTGACCAGCTGCATGTAATCACATCCTTCTCTTTGAATCCAAGACAAAATTAGACATAAGCCATCAGTCATAAAGGACAGAAACCAAAAACGGGGAACCATGAGAGGCTATGGACACATCACCAAGGCATAAACTGTGTTCTTGGTTCTTTAGAACCTACTCAAATAACTCCAACTAACCAATGTTGTGTCTGGTATTATTTATTTCCCCCATTTAAATGTAAGCCTCAGTTACTCTAAAAACCAGCTTGATAATGCATAACTTCTCCATTAGGAATATTTTTATGGAGCCCATCGTTATGAATTCATTTGCTATTCACTGTAATAGCACATATCATAATGAATTCATTTAGTATTCATGGGGATAACACAAACACCATTTAGTAACTGGTTAATGAACTGAGTGGGGCTCTTTATCCTTCCTGGGTTTTATAAGAAACAATGCTCATTTATTTAAATCATCAACTTCTTTTTCAGCTTCATTTTATACATATACTACTTCTTCTTATTGCCCAATGTCCAAGTATAATGCTGGAGTAAAGAACAGCTTTCTCTGGAAAAGAGGAACCTGATAACAAAGGGCTCTGAGACATGGAAATTGGGCAACTAAGTGTAATTATGTTTCAGTTCATGGCAAATCAGTTTTTACAGTTTTATCCTGAAAATTAAAAATCACCAACAAAATAATATTACTTATGCACCAGGTTCTGAACTAAACTAAAAGCTCCATTATTAAGCCCGTTATGCAGATTTAAAAAAACAAAAACAAAAAAAAACAAAGTACAAAAAAACAAGTTACTTGTTCAAAATCACATGACAAACATGTAAGTGAAGGATCTAGAGTTCAAATCCAAGAAGTCCTATTCCAGATCCATGGCCTTCAAAGTGTGCTAAACCACATGCAATTTTAGTTATCAATATCTTAACTCTCCTTCTTTGCAAAATGATGTTACATGTGTATCTTACTTAATAAAGGCTAGGAATAAATGACCAAAATCCTCCTGAAGCAATTTGCAAAACTAAAATAACAAATAGCTTCAATAACCTATAGTAAATTGCTAAACCAAGAATTGGCAGAAGACAACTACTTTCTGTGCATAATTTGACTTGCAATAATTAATTGTTTTCAAGTAAGGTACAAACTTAGCAATTCAGGGTGAGTTGTGTCTGAAGTCCCTGTTCTCAGGGTAACATACAACATTCATCCCAAAATAAAATATTCCATATTCTTTAAACAAGGAAAGAGAAATATCGAAGAGAAAAAATAGGGTCTCCCTGGCAAAGTTAAGATCATCAGGGGGAGTCATGTATGATAGGGGTACCAGTTATTACATAGATTTCCTCTTACCAGATAACATTGAATAACATCTGCAAGCCAAACAAAATCTACCGCCAAATGCTAGCGGTCAAGAGAGAAGAAAGAACAACTCCCACTCTTTTATACATTTGTACAAATTATTAGTCATTGATTTTGTGCAAGAGATCAGAGCGTAGAAAGTGTGTGAATGAAATGGTATCTGAAGGAAATGGTACCTGTGAGTGCTAAGAAGTTAGAGAAGTTAGTGGAAGGGATGAGAATTATTTATTAATGTAGTCTCTTAGTTTTTCTGGAGAGGATTTAAGGTAATATTATAAAATAGAAAAATATGAATACACTATTTTTAAACACCCAGGATTATGGTTAGTAAGCCTATAAAGATTACTTCAGTGAATAGAATTGACACAAATTTGACTGTAAGGTTTTGGATGTTAATATGAAATAGTAAAATGGGTTTCATATAGAAGCCATACTGAACAACGTACTAGACAATGTCCTCAATAATATTCCCAAACAATTAATACAGTCATGTGATTCATAAACCTATTTCTCACAGTATCCCTCAACGAAAGGGCTAAGAGCCTCAGACACCAAAGCATCTTTCAATTAAGGAGTTATGCTGACATGATCCGTGTCACTGGTGACACAGTGAAGGCATCTAGCCCACCTCTTTAATGTTAGAGAGTAGACAAGAGAAATACAAAGGCTTTAATTTATTTATTCTCTTCCCCAATCCCCATGGACTCTACACATTGAAAGATGTTACTCCTAGAAAATGTATATTTGTACGTTAATTATTCTCTCTGGTTTTTTTTTTAATTGTTGTTTATTTATTTATTTTGAGAAAGACAGAGACAGCATGAGCAAGGGAGAGGCAGTGAGAGAGGGAGAGAGAAAGAGAATCCCAAGCAGACTGCACTGCCAGCACAAGCCAGACACAGATTTTGAACTCACAAACCATGAGATAATGACCCGAGCAGAAACTAAGAGTCAGACATTTAGCCCACTGAGCCACCCAGGTGCCCCTCGTTCTCTGTGTTATGTTGTAAGACATTTCCAACTCCTCAGCAGAGCTTCTGATAAGAATGAATCAGACACTGTCTCAATACTGAGTTGACTTCATTGGAGCCAAAAGAAAAGAAATACTGAAGTGTTATTACAGATCAATGTAAGGCTTCCTTCTGGCTTTTGAATAGTTAAACTAGTTGAATAGTTAAAAACCTTCCCAGTACAGACCCTTGTTTGGGACTCACTGGATTAGATCATAGGCGAAGGGATACATCCACTAACTACCTCACTGGAGAGGAGAGAGAGGGCTGGGTAACAAAGACCACAAAGGAGAAGAGGCAGTGGTGGGGAGGAGTAACCAAAACTAAAGAGAACAATAAAGAGAGAGAATAAAGAATAAATAGAGAGAGAAAGAAAGATAAAAATAGCTTTCAATTAAGGAGTGCTTTTACAATGTAGCCATGCACTAGACCAAGCGTTTTATAATTATGCTCTCATTTATTCTTCATATTAGCACCGACTGAGAGACGAGGAAACTAATACAGAGAAAGGGCAAGAAAGTTCATATCAAGTACAGAGCCGGGATTTCAATTCCTGATTTATCGGATTCCAAAGTACTTTAAAATGTAACCCTATCTTTTCTCCAGGAAACTTTAAAAGAGGAAAAGGAGGAGATATACAAATGGAAGCCTTTTAAATACAGGGCAGAGGAAGGAGTCAGCGGCGTGCAGGGGCAGGCAATAAGAAAGAAAAGCTGAAGTGGCAGCTTCACTGGCCCCAGTTACTTGTATTGTGTCTCTGTCTCGTAAAACACATGGAGGTTTTCATTACCGCCGCGTAACTGATGGCAGATCATACGGGAACGGACACAAGATGAAGTGTGCATATAAAAATAAAATGGTAAGAGGTTTTTGAAGCCTGTCTGGCTTCCTAGCTCAGCACACTTTAGATTTGTCTCCCATTTTAGGCAAACTCTCATGTTCCAGCCCCATTTCTGAAAGCCACCTCTTCGGTCCAGAAGACGTCCTGATTTTAAATAAAAGATATGAAAAGTACTTCTCTGTTTTATATGCATTACTCCAGAAAAAATTTATAAAATGCAAGCAAGACACAAAATTCCATTCCTGAGGTAAACCTGTAATGGAGATACATAGGATTGATAGAGGCTGAAGGGAACAAAGATCTATCTCCCAAGTTAGTTTGGTAAAATAATTCTCTGGCTTGTTTTGTTCTCCGTAAAAGCCAGTGTTTCAGTGGGTTTGCTGTAGCCCCCATGCTGAAAAGAGCTGTCAAAGATTGCCAAAAACAGAAATAATCCTTCAGTAAAATAAAAACATAACCACTGTGCAACTTTTGATTTTGAACATCTAAAAGATAGTGAGCAACATTGATATTTGGCTAGAAAGTTACTATAAAAAAATGTAAAATCAAAGACAAGCTGACAGGATTGGAAATACTCCACCATGGTGCGTAAACACAGCAATGAGAACTGGGTGGTAGCAAAGCCTTTATATTAGTGTTGGCGGCCTTCTTGGGAATCCATTCTCATGTTTACAGAAAATCTTTTGTCCCAAACACGTCAGGGTTTTTCTTGTTTTGTTTTGTTTTTGGTTTGGGTTTGTTTTGTTCTGTTTTTGTTTTTGTTTTCCAAAGAGAGCTGGTACAAGGTTTGGTACCTATCTTGGTCAAAGAGCCAGTTTAGTCACTGTGTACCTTACATCCAAGTCCTGATAGCTGAAAAGGCAAGTGGTGGCCATACCTTGCATGGCTCACCTTACAGACCCATTATTCCAGTAAAAACACAAAACTTCTGCTCATCTCTGTAAGTGTCATTTATGAGTCTGGTGGGCTAATAAGCTACTCTGCTCTTGAGGGCTGAATTGTGTCTCCCCCAAATCATGTGTAGAAGCCCTAACCCCCAGTATCTCAGTGACTACATTTGGACAAAGGGTCTTTATAGAGGTACCTGAGTTAAAATGAGGCTCTGTGAAGGTGGGTCCTAAATCCAGTCTTCCTGGTGTGCTTGTAAGAGGAAAGTTGGACACACAAAAGTGACACTGGGGACCTGTGCATACAGAGGAAAGACCATGTGAAGACACAGCAGAAAAGTGGCCATCTGCAAGCCATGGAAAGAAGCCTCAGCAGAGACCACCCTGGCTGACCCATTGATCTGGGATTTCCCAGCCTCCAGAACTGTGAGAAAACAAATTTCTGTTGTTTAAGTCACCCAGTCTGTGATATTTTGTTATGACATTCCTAGCATCCCAGTACACCTGCTGTTTTATCTGGAGGTTTAAGGCTGGGCTGGAGGGGGCAGTAGGCCTCCTCTCTGGGCCACCAACAGAATTGCAGAATTGCAGAACTGTGGATGAACAGCAGGCCACCTGATCTCCCTATGCTTCTCTCCCCTCTTTCTCCTTCCTCCACTCTGACCCTTTGCCTCCTCCTCTTACCACTTCACTAATACTCACCAAATAGCCATTTATTATTTTGAAGATCCAATGCTCCTTATCTTTCATCCTCTCATATTTACCACTGCACTTTTTTGTATACAGATAGTTTGCAACTTCACACACACACACACACACACACACACACACAATCATTCCACAATCGATGAGAACATTTTAGTTTGGATATATGTTTCCAGCTGAATCATAAGTCATCATTTGCAGGAGGTAAAGAAAGCAATGATTTTTGGCAATTTTTCTCTCTGCTATGAACACAATCTGGAGTTGCTATCTCATTTCATATGATCTTGATAAAATAAAAATGAGAACTGTCACATGTAAGGACATACTCCCACATTTATATTTTTCCTAAAGTTTATTCTCTTCCCCATTCCTGAAGGATTTGGCAGAAATGTGTTTTTCTTGGAGCTGGTTGTGTATTTCTTGAAATATTTGCAAAAGATGCATGCGGCAAGACTTCTAGGTTCAAACCAGCTCTGTAATATAACACAGAAGCCATTGCTTCTATATCTCCTGCTCTTGACTTTCTAGTCTAGAGAATAGGGAGAGGGCAGAATGAACATCTGTACAAAGGACATGGGAAACAAATAGGATACTAAACAAAAGTTCTTTTTTCAAGGTGACAACATCAGGATGGTGTTGACAGCGAAGATCCATAACCAAGACCCCAATAGGCAGGAGGCAGAAGAGATCCCTGATATTGTATGCAGAAAGTTTTTTTGTGTGTGCAACAGACATACATTAGGTGAGAATAAACCCTGTGGCTTTTCTCAGATGCTCAAAGAGGTATCTTCAGAGCAAATGATGTAATGGGTGAAGCTTAAGTTAGTGTCAAAATCATTGATCTATCACCAGTTAGTTAGGTAGCCTTATGAAGGATACTTATGTATTCTGCAAATCAGCTTCCTCATCAGTAAGAATGGTAATTGAGACTTTGTCACCATCTCTCTTGAGTAGTCTATTATTGTTCCCTGTTCAAAGAGTTATCCATAACCAGGCAATGTTAAGGAAATTCCAGAGAATACTGAAAGCAGGAATATGATTAGGATGTGGCATGTTGCATAATAGGACAGAGATTTCTGTCCATAAGTATTGATGGTCAATTTTTAAAATTCAGCCATAAATTATAGAAAACTTCATTAAGGCATTTGCTCTCTAGCAAACACTGTGGTGACAACATTATATGGATTTGCTCATTCAATCAAACAACAACCTTCTCAAGTAAGTTTTATTATTATCTACATTCTGAAGATGAGAGATCTGAAATTTAAGAGACTAAGTTGTCCAAAGTCACACAACCAGTAAGAAAGAAGGTTTTGAACTCAGATTTTAGAGTCCACACTCTTGACCAACTGTATAAGGTCTTCCAGTGGCATAATGGCTAATGATTCATAAGTCTAAATGATGAAAAATCATGCTGGATTTTCTTTCTTACAAATTATAATTATAATACCTTATTTTCTATTTCTCCTGGAATCAATAGTTATGGTTTAGGTACATGACAGTCTCTCTAAACACACTTTGATTTACCAGTTTTATACCCTTCTTGCATTTTTCCCACCATATCTCACCCTTCTGTTGCCTCTTCCCTTCACATATACCAGCTACCAGTTTGTGCTTTGAAGCTACTTAGCCTTCACCCAAAAACTAGTGGTTATATTTGTTCAATCTTATCTTGTCTTTTAAACTTCTTGTGCAAATGCACATTTATTCCCAGGCATAAAAACGTTGCTACAAATTGACATTCCAAATCATCATGTTCCCAGAGTTGATGATTGGTAAAAGAGATTTTTAAATATTAATTATAAATATAAAGCACCTTTAAAAAAAACTATTAAAGCTAAACCTTTGATATTTTCCAAATGATGGCATTCAGAGCTTCATGTCCCCATCCATCACACACACTATTTCTCAAACTTGCTCCAGCTGACCAAGGAGAAAAGCTTCAATCCGATTACCACATGTATTTTCAATACATAAAGTTCCACATGTCTTTTTTTTCTCAATTAGTGGGGATGAGAAAAAATGAGAAATTTGTCTTTCACATCCTGATTCTAGTTCAATGCTGAAAATGCAACCTACATAAGATGCATGCTTTTTTTACTGACATAATTCCTAAGTACACTCTTGTCCAGAACCATTTTTTATTAAGCATAGTGACAGAATATATGGAAGTGAAATTTCCCTGTCACAAGCAAGACTCTTCTAAAAGTTGGTCCAGGCCCATGTCTCAGAATCCTGTTGTTCAAAGCACTATGCATGCTAATTCTATTTTGCTTTTTCATTAGAAACACCAGGTGGCAGTTATACTATCAAAAAACTTTGACAAGTCAATCACTAAATTTTGCATGTTACTTTCATGCTTAGCCTAAAGTTTTCTCTCTCTTTTTCTAAGTGTTTATTTTTTTTTTTTTAAGAGAGAGTGAGCAGGGGAGGGGCAGAGAGAATCCCAAACAGGCTTTGCACTGTTAGCACAGGGCCTAATGCAGGGCTTGAACGCATGAACTCAGAGATCATGACCTGAGCCAAAATCAAGAGTTGGATGCTTAACCAACTGAGCTACCCAGGTGCCCCTTAAAGTTCTCTTAATCACAGTCCCAGACTCATCCAGAAGGCATTCAGCAAAACATGACAGCTTTTGTTCTTTTATTCCCACGGGCTTCTCATTATAAGTTTATCTCACTGTAAACTGATATAGAAACCTAAATTAAGAATGATATTATTTACTTTAATAACATCCTCTTTGGAGAAATATTTATTATAAAATTTTTCCAACTAGTCACCTACTTATTGAATTAACACAAATTTAATTTGCATACCATTTTTCCCAATGTATTAATCTAATTGTGTAAAGCAAGAAATAAGTGTTCAAGCCCCATGTCCAATAGTCATCTGTCATTTAAATCTCAAACAAATAAACTGAGTTTTCTTTTGTAGTGAACTAGTAAATATTGTTTGGTTATTACTCTGTCCCTTTTCCTGGGAACATCTCCCTTCCTATTCTATCCACATATCTCTATGACACTGGTATATTTTCATATAATTCAATCCCTCTACTCCAAGTAACATTTGATTTATTCCAAGGGTGAGAAATTAGTCCATGTTGAGTCAATAAAATATATAGTCTTAAATTATTGAACTTGACATTAAAAAAATGATAAAACAGTCTCCTCCCTCTTATGATAAGATATCAAATATAAAACTTGTAAGCTATTGTGGCTTATGTTTCCTGACATTTGAAAAAAGCCAGTTGAATAAAGACAGAAACAGATGAAAACCAGATATATCCATCAGCATTAGCTTCTCTGCCTGAGTTTTTCCTGAGGCCCATGGCCTCTCTACTCCTTTCATGACTTCCACTTTTCAGTAGTTCTTTGTAGCTCATGATCCAATAAATGTTTCTTTTTTCCTTCGATTACTTCTAATTAGATTTCTGATACTTGCAACCAAAAGTCCTGAGTAATATCATTTTAAAACTGAATACTCTTTGAAATTATGTTTTGATTTTAAAACAAATAGTAATATGAAATAAAACTGTTCTGGAAGATGGGGATACCCCTTTCAGGAATCCAGAATCAAACTGTAAAATTGCTAGAAATCAATTCATATGTTTACCAAGAGGATCGATGGAAAGACTATTCGGGTGTAGCTGTAGATCCACAGCAGCTTCAAACACTAAAAGGAGGCATATCCTGTCTTCTAAGGAGGAGAGCACTACTGATGAGAAAGGACCATTGTCACAGAGTCACAGTTACATGGTTATAGTATGGCCATGATTATCTTTCCTTCTTCTTTTTAGCAAGCCAAGTAACGAAGTCTTCCAGTTCCTCTTCTGTACTAGGGTAGTATTGTACAGAGTGGCTCATAGCTTGGACTCTCAAACCAGACTTTCTGGGCTCGAATCATGACTCAACCACTTACTAGTTGTGCGATCTTCAAATTATTTTACCTCCCTGTACCTCAGTTTCCTTAACAGTAAAATGAGGGCAACAGCACATCTGCCTTCAGGTTGAGCTTAATGGTAAATAGGCTAACTTAGACCAGCGTCTATACAGATTTAAACACTTAATGATGTTAGCTATTCATCTGTTAGTACTGTCATTATGGTCACTATAATCCCCCTCTAAAGCGATGCTGTACAATAGAATGTTAGACCCATAAGAATGTGGACCACCTGCTGGGTGAAGGAGAAATCTGTGGTTGCCTAGATAATGTCAGTTGAGAATTATAGAACCATGCATAGATCTTGATTTTTTTCTACATTGAGTTTAAGTGTATCTAATGGATTTTTTCTAGGGAATTGTCCTTAGCTTTCATTGTCTACTCACAAAGACTGCCTTTCAAAAAATTTAAGAATCCTTGCTAACAGAAAGTAAGGCATAGAAATTTGAAAAATTAGAAATCTTGGAGAGGACAATAGATCATACACAAGTTTTTCTTTAAAAAAGAGGTCTTAACCTTTCTATCCCACCTCAAAGAGACAGTGTGATATAAATAATGCTAACTGTTGAGAGTTAGTAGAAAAGGGAGGGAAAGAAGGAGAGGAGAGGAAAGAGGAAGAGAAAAAAGAGTAAGAATGTGAAAGATAACCATTTAAATAATGCAATTAAGCTAACAAGTTTAGCAGTTCACTTAGTGCATGTATATCCCAGGGAGGATTTTATATGCAATATGAGAATGTGAAACTCTCTTCCTTCAAACAGCCCCTCATATGAATTTCCTTGTTACATTGACTCAGGTGCTGATGTTTTATAGATGATATACTTCTCTTGCATTATGGCCCAAAGTAGAAGGTACCTACCACCTCTGTCTCCACAGAAACACGGATCTACCCAACCTGGGGCTAACACTGGATTCACTTAGAGTGACTCTGTCTTTGATATAACAACTTCCTGAGATTTTCAAGAGTAATTTTGATGATATCTATCTTTCATCCCTCATAATTATTTGAACTTATCACTTAGAAACATCTCTACTATGTCTTGACTTGGCATTTAGCACTCCACATTTAAAATAACAAAGAACTATTATAGTATGTTCGCTATATATTTATGTGCAATTATTTTCTGAGCTGAGCACCTAGGGATCAGTCCAGCCATCCCATTTCACAGCTTCAGGATGTCACATATTTGTATCATCTCCATTTCATAAATACTTGTAACATATGACCTTCATACTGTCAACAGTCCTACATGGGACTCTTTGGGATGAGATGAGGGATAGCACATTATTCTCTTAAGGGACCATTTGTCTATTACATGTTGTCCTTGACCTCCAGTTGCAGTAATGTCTCATATAACATTTCCAGTCATGATATTTGTGCAGTATTTTCATCATGATACCCATTGACAACATAACCTCTGGCTTAGAAGTTCCAAGTATTTAAGATTTTCAAAGCTTAAACCTGCAAAATCCAATGTTGATTATCTGGCTTTATCTCTCATGGTATAATGGATCTTAGTTTCCCTTTCATTATTATACCTGAAAGGCCACATGCAATATGTAATCTGATAAACTCCACAGAAAAACAGCAAGTCTTTCTTGGCCATATTGTAGCCCTAACGCTGAATCTGCCCACATATCCAAGTCCCTTATTCAAAGTGAATACTCATCTCCTGAAACATAAACTTATTACTTTTTGGTCTTAATTTGCTTAAAAATATAGAACATAATTCATTAATATACAAATGAATTGGAATTTTATGTAAAATCAACCAATCAACTACTAATGCATTAGTATTTTCTAGCCTTTTAAAGAAAATGTCCTATAACTGAGTATGAAGCTAAAAAATGTGAAAAATTCATTATAAATCAACATTAAATTACTATGAAGAGTATAGTGAGTTTTGAGACGTTAGCCCCAAAAGTTCTTAAAATATGAAGAAAATATCTTAAATTCATGTATAACAGAAGTTTTTTTTAATTAGGAACAAAGTAATTTTTCAATGCTGACATCACTTAATCACTACTGTCCATCAATAGTCCATGCAGTAACACCATGCAACATTTACCCTGACCTCCTTCTTTTATGTGTAATTGTCACCAGAAATAAGATATACCTGTGTCAGTTAACAGTTTTAAATTACCTCTACGTGATAATTTATGTTAATAGCATAATAGCATAACAATGATTGATAATGTGTACTAACATTTACAAATTGGCTGCAATGCATTTCAATTACAATTCTCTTCCTATCTCTGATCAGCAGCAAAATCAAATTAACAGTGCAACCACTGGTTAGTGAATTATCCTAACATGTAGAGTCTTTACTTGGACATCCTCTTAAATTTACGGAGCTGCTCTAGGATTCTAAACGTAGAAAAAGAACAGGAGAACCAACCAAATCATGTACAAGTGCTGCTAATTAGTGTTTTTGTGGAGCAACAATGAAAACAATCAGGTTGTAACAATGGACAACTAAAGGACTCACTATCTGGGTGAGGCCAAGAAGCAAATGCTATTGATATTTCTCCAGAGTGAAATGGGTTGGGTGATATGGAACAATATGGAATGAATTGAAACAAGTGGACCAATGGCTCATCTCCCCCTAGTCCCAGCCCAGGTAGGGCCTACATGCACATCTCCAAAGGTAGAGTTTGAGTTGGCCCTCATTTCTTAGGTTCGTTGGACATCACAGTCACTCAGAAATACCTCAATTGCCTGCCAGGGCTCCGAACTCACGGGACCCAAGACTCATTTCATCATTGTGAGGGTGGGGTAAGTCTACTAAGAACATATCAAAATATTCTACTCAAAGGTTTCAGGAAATGTCTAGTCCTTCATCAAATGCACCAAGCAGTGCATTTACAGATGTCCTATAATTGTGTATGAAGCCAACAAATTTGATCTCTCCAAACTCCCTCTGGTTGGAGGACACAGCAGTGCTCCTTAACCTAGGTTCACTGCCAACTGATTTAACTCTAGAAAAAACTATGTGCCCCTGAAGTGGAACCCTAGCTCTTTCTTACATAAGGCTCAAAACTGGGGATAGGTACAAATTCTATAAACATCTATATTCTATTACCACCACATGTGTTGAAAGAATCTTTATGCTCCTTCTCTTACTATTTGCAATTTCTTCATGTGCTCACAGTATCTTACACATTCAGAATATTTTTGTGGCAGGGGAGAAAATGTGTGGATTTAAGAGATTTAGAATGTTCCCCAAATTTAAGAATCAAGAGGCTGTTGCTAACAGGACAAAGTAGCCTGAAAAAACAGGAAGTTGTACGTTATAAATCAGAGGTTCCTTGCTTCTCCTCTGGATTAACCTGATATTGGAAAAGTCCTTTACTGCTCCTTCCACACAAAAAAAGCTGTCTCTCAAAGTCTGTGGCCATTGTGGTTAATAGCAGTCTGCCTAGAGTGTGAAGTCTTGGGCCCATTTTCCCTCTACTACTAACTGTGTGACCCCAAGAAAATCACTTAACCATGCTGTGTTTTAGTGTGTTCATCTGGAAGCTGGGACAATAGGAATACCACCTCAGAGGACTGCTGGATGATTAAGTGGACTAACAAATGAAAGGCCCTTAAACCATGCTTAGGACATAATACCCAGTAAATAATAACTCACCTGTTTTTTTTTACTAAGAAATTCACAATATATCCAGAGTGAGAGCTGCTAAAGTATTCCAAACTATAGCTGCATTCTAAATAATGACTGGCTAGCTCTTGGTCAGGAGGTGCAGACACAGGGAAACCTCAGGTCTATGGCAGAAGAGGGGAACCAACCAATCCCTGTCTTCTCTTGTTGGGCCCAAATCCAGAGGATCAGGGGATCCTTCCTGGAAACCTCTGGGAAGCTTGGTAGGTAGGAGACCATGATCCACATGTGCTTACACAGTATTCTGAGCAATCACAGCATGTAATGTAAACCAAAACATCTTGAACGACAAGCCTAGGAATCTTAACTCTATCATTCTCTAAAGAAATCTTCAGTCAGTGAACTGCTCTCATTCTTGGCAAATTAATATAAACACAATAACGCATAAGATATTGTAGTGGTATGCACACCTCACATGTGAGTTGAAGGTTCACTGTGTATTTTCATCCTGCAAAAGCATTTGGTTAGAGTCCCTTAGATTTTGGCTGGGAGAGTCTGGAGGCCGAAATAGATCCTCAAGCCAGTGAGGATCAGTTTGAAAGCATTATCCCTGTTGAGTAAAAGATAACATGTTTTTATCCAGTCTAGGAAGTAACTGTGCACTCTGCAAGCTCCCTTCATTTATTGCTCTAATCAGCAATCCAATGAACACAAGACCAGATTTCAAACTGAAGAATATTCTCTGCAGTCTGTGTTGCTACCTTGGAAGTTGTTATTAGGACAGAAGAAAGGTCCTGGGTTCTGAAATGCTTGCGTTTGAATTTTGGTGGTCACTGATTTCATTCTCCAGCAGGAAAATTTAGCGTTTCTATTAATTTAAAACAAAGAATGTTATAATTGTCAAAAATAGGCAGGATGCGGATTTTGTGTCTTTATTTATCATGTTTCTCTCTGGGTGTTATGCCGTGGACAGGTTTGGAGAAAACAAATCATATTTTTAAAAGCCAGCGTGGAACAACGAGGAGGCACAGCAGACTTCCTGCGATGCTGCGCGCGCATGCTGACAGCCCCGTCCTATCCCCGCGTATTAGCCGGTCCCGCTGAGTGAGTGATGCTGCATGAATATGAGCACGCGTGTTGTTAGGAATCACAGCTACCACAGTATAATTAGTAACCCATTCCGGGTCCCATTCCCAGGTGGGAAGAGAAACCAAAGGGACGGAAAAAGAAATAGATTTCAGATTCAGAAACAATGCTTGTCGTTGACAAGGTTTTGCTAGGAGGAAGCTCTCTCAACAATCTCATCCTCCTGACACTGGCACACAGCCAGCTGGCATTTCTGTGGGCTACACTGAGAACCAGCGAATACCATGTGGGCGGTTGTCAACATTAGAAACAAGAAAAATGGAGAGGAAAAATGCATTGAGAGTTACAGCATCAACTTCTGGGACTTTTTATTTCTACCCAGATGGTACAAATATTCCTAGGTATTGATACTCACACAATAGGCATCCCAGGACACTAATGGTAAGAGCTTTAAAATTTACAAAGTACTTTTACATATACAGGATTGACGTGAAATCAGGATTCTGCCACCCAGGAGTGACGTGGTTGTGGTCAGGTGTACTGACCTTTTCACACAGCTGCTGGGGTTTTTCTTGTTGTTGCTTTTGTTTGCACATGGATCTGAACTCGCAGAAAAATCAGGTAAAATGGGAATACTGTGGTCCTCTCTGGAGAGTGATGTAACATGTACTCATGTGATACAGCACACAATGTGTTTACCACGATCTCTTACATTAGAATGAAACACACTGGCTACACGCAAATGTCAGAAATGCCTTAAGGGGCTATTTTGGCTGCTGGACACCAGATGACGTATAGCCTTAAGCCAAACTGACCTTAAGTCCAGACTTTCTACCTATCATGGTGCAACTTAGGTTCCTTCTGCTTGATTTCTGTTTCTCACTTCTGGCAAGAAGACACATGTTATACTGGTATTTATAAAACTGATATTTATGGATCATTTAATAGGCGCCAAGCATTTTTCTAATTTCTTGATATGTTAAAATTAGTTTCTTTACATTATGAAATTTAGTCTGTGAATCCACACTATGCAGTAGGTACTCTTACTCTCATCATCATCATCATCATCATTATTATTATTATTACTATCATTATCTTCAGATGAAAAAAATCAAGGCAAAAGAGGTCCCGGATGACACCCAGTGATGAGAAATGCTGCCCAAATTCTAACCCAGACAGGTTGACCTCAGATCTTGGATCCTAACCACTATATCTGGCTTCCCAAATCCCAGTTCCCATGTGTCTGAGATAAGGCAGGCAAAGAAACTAACAGAGTGCCCCTGTACATCAGAAGTTATTGAATAAATGATAGCTATCGATATTAGCATATTTAATATCATCACTACTACTATTCTTATTAACCTTTCTCCCATACTTTGCTTGGGCTTCTCAG